>NC_140170.1:15673278-15680778 GCF_963971535.1 Notolepis coatsorum | reverse complement strand
AATAAAAAGTCATTACGATGTTTTAGTGCGCTTCAAGCGCTAAAGGGATTCATTAACAATGTATAATAGTAGGGTCCATCTCACTGTGTTAGTACTCGTCTGTGTCTTTTCTTTTCATACCAACATTACCTTTTTAAGTGAACGTGGTTTGTCCTTGTTGTATCCATGTGTAATGTCGATAGTAGTGTAAAGACGAAAGAGTATCTACGGGGGAGAGCAAGTCTGTGTCTGGGATATAGGTTCCAGGCTATTAGCTCTTCTCGCAGCCTAGCCATCCTCTTTAGCCTCCGTCATCTTAAATGCTATGTTCTTTTGGTAGAACTGTTCGGCTGCCGCAGGAGTGTTGAGAGAGTAGCAGATTCCGTTCATGGTTATTGGTATAAGCTGTAGTCACGAGAGACCTGGGACACGGTTTCTAGCCTCGCGTAGCTTGGCTTTTAGTAAACGGTGCGGAGTTTAGCTATCGATTAGCCGGAAACAGAAATGGGAAATCCTGAAATAATAACGTGAATTATTCTAAAAGTTATAATTATTTTGTCTCATCTTGTTTTAGTCAACATAAATTAAGAGAGAATTCGTCATGGTTTTTGTAAACTACATTTTTGTGTCCTCAGTTGTGGTCAACGATATTTAATTAATTATTTAGTCACATTAGTGTCACATGGTCTACATTAACGTGACGTCACGTCTCGTTGTCGTCGCGGGAAAAAGCTTCGTTGACGAACATATTTAGTAATAATTTTTGTTGACAAAATTAACACTGCTGCTGACTTGTTGTACAGAACCTTCCTGCTGACTTGTTGTACAGAACCTTCCTGCTGACTTGTTGTACAGAACCTTCCTGCTGACTTGTTGTACAGAACCTTCCTGCTGACTTGTTGTACAGAACCTTCCTGCTGACTTGTTGTACAGAACCTTCCTGATGACTTGTTGTACAGAACCTTCCTGCTGACTTGTCGTACAGAACCTTCCTGCTGACTTGTCGTACAGAACCTTCCTGCTGACTTGTTGTACAGAACCGTCCTGCTGACTTGTTGTACAGAACCTTCCTGATGACTTGTTGTACAGAACCTTCCTGCTGACCTGTTGTACAGAACCTTCCTGCTGACTTGTTGTACAGAACCTTCCTGCTGACCTGTTGTACAGAACCTTCCTGCTGGCTTGTTGTACAGAACCTTCCTGCTGACTTGTTGTACAGAACCTTCCTGCTGACTTGTTGTACAGAACCTTCCTGCTGGCTTGTTGTACAGAACCTTCCTGCTGACTTGTCGTACAGAACCTGTAAGTCGCTTTGGATAAAAGCTAAATGACTAAATGTAGCCGTGAGCTTCAGTAAAGGAGGATATACAAAGTAGAGTACAACTCGACGGGGATTAGAGTACTGATCCGATTCATAACAACTGCAAACATCTCTAGTGTGGAAATATAAAGGTCTGCTACTGAAGTGAAGACACCGCCTTACCGAGACCCTCCCATCAGCGATGGCTTGGTTGATGGCCAGCGCGATGCTGACTCTACCTTTCTGGTCGGAGTAGAGGATTCGAGCCTGGGACCCCACCACCTGAGAGGAGGAGAGGTTCAGTGACCACACATATACCAGACCTGGGACCCCACCACCTGAGAGGAGGAGAGGTTCAGTGACCACACACATACCAGACCTGGGACCCCACCACCTGAGAGGAGGAGAGGTTCAGTGACTACACACACACCAGACCTGGGACCCCACCACCTGAGAGGAGGAGAGGTTCAGTGACTACACACATACCAGACACATACCAGAGGCTAACTGCCTATGAAAACAGGCACAGAGGCACTGAAAGAGGATTTCACCCATCTAATGAACACACTAGACTAGACAAATATCAAGATGTATCCATCAGTGGACCAATTGCATGCTTTCGCAGAGGACAAGAAGACTTGTTCAGACATTAAGCGCCCCCACAGCCCAAATGGAATGATACAAAAAATAATAAATAATAATAATAATAATAATAATAATGTACAGGTATAAAATAATAATAATTCATTTTATTTGTATAGCACTTCTCAATGACCCGAAGTCGTTGAAGTATACTTTTTCTTTTGCATTCAGGGGGGCAGTCGACTACATTTCGGCCAATCAAAGTCGACTATTCAAATCCTTAGTCGGGGAAAGCCCTACAATCTATACAATCAATACAAGGTATATGTTTTTTTACAAGGTAAAAGCAGATAAATAATAATATATATTTGCATTTATTTTACATTTGTTGGACTTTATGGTGTTCTTGTTTTCTTCTTGACTTGTTTAAAGAAGACGTGTCCGGCCCATGGGGACATTAACGTGTGTTGTCGGGCCTTACAAATACATTTGATTTGATATATATATATAATATACCGTGTAAGTAGCAGCAGTGTGGGGTCCTACTAATCACCCCAAAGTACCAGAAAATACCCTAAAGTACCCCAAAATACCCAAAGTATACACCAAAATACCCCAAAGTATACACCAAAATACCCCAAAGTACCCCAAAAGACCCCAAAATACCCAAAGTATACACCAAAATACCCCAAAGTACCCCAAAATACTCCAAAGTACCATAAAATACCCCAAAATACCCCAAAGTACCCCAAAATATCCCAAAGTATGCCCCGCCTCAGAGAGACAGAGAGAGAGAGAGAGAGAGAGAGAGAGAGAGACAGAGAGAGAGAGAGAGAGAGAGAGAGAGAGAGAGAGAGAGAGAGAGAGAGAGAGAGAGAGAGAGAGAGAGAGAGAGAGAGAGAGAGACAGAGAGAGAGAGAGAGAGAGGGAGAGAGGGAGAGAGAGAGAGAGACTGACCATCTGGTGCCGGCCCGCGCTCTGATCCAGCTGATGTTGTCGTCGTACTGCTGCCTGACCCGCTCCGTCACCGTCACGTCGGCGCTGATCTGCTCCAGGACGCCGGCGGCGATGTCATCGGTCAGCGCCAGGTCTCGTGGGTCTGCGGAGGTGCAGACCCAACGGAACGGTCCGAAGCCCAGGGAGAAGATGTCCCTGTAGAGAGAGAGAGAGAGAGAGAGAGAGAGAGAGAGAGGAGAGAGAGAGAGAGAGGTAGAAAGAGGGGGAGAGAGAGGGAGAGGGAGAGAGAGAGAGAGAGAGAGAGAGAGAGAGAGAGAGAGAGAGAGAGAGAGAGAGAGAGAGAGAGAGAGAGAGAGAGAGAGAGAGAGAGGGAGGAGAGAGGGAGAGAGAGAGAGAGAGAGAGAGAGGGAGGGAGGGAGAGAGAGAGAGAGAGAGAGAGAAAGAGAGAGAGAGAGAGAGAGAGAGAGAGAGAGGGAGAGAGGGAGAGAGAGAGAGAGAGACAGAGAGAGACAGAGAGAGAGACAGAGAGAGAGAGACAGAGGACAAGTTGAGTGAAAGAAAACAGCAACTCATTTGCTGCTACTGCTACCAAAACATCTACCCAACAGAGACGTGTTAACGTCTCAATGGTCAAACGCGAGGTGGTGGCCGAGAGGAGGACGAGGAAAAAGCTGGATGCTATCCTGGAGAACCCCTCCCACCCCCTCTGTGAGGAGCTAGCCAGGATGAGAACCCCTCCCACCCCCTCTGTGAGGAGCTAGCCAGGATGAGAACCCCTCCCACCCCCTCTGTGAGGAGCTAGCCAGGATGAGAACCCCTCCCACCCCCTCTATGAGGAGCTAGCCAAGATGAGAACCCCTCCCACCCCCTCTATGAGGAGCTAGCCAGGATTAGAAACCCTCCACCCCCTCTATGAGGAGCTAGCTAAGATGATAACCCCTCCCACCCCCTCTATGAGGAGCTAGCCAGGATGAGAACCCCTCCACCCCCTCTATGAGGAGCTAGCCAAGATGAGAACCCCTCCACCCCCTCTATGAGGAGCTAGCCAGGATGAGAACCCCTCCACCCCCTCTATGAGGAGCTAGCCAGGATGAGAACCCCTCCCACCCCCTCTATGAGGAGCTAGCCAAGATGAGAACCCCTCCCACCCCCTCTATGAGGAGCTAGTCAAGATGAGAACCCCTCCCACCCCCTCTATGAGGAGCTAGTCAAGATGAGAACCCCTCCCACCCCCTCTATGAGGAGCTAGTCAAGATGAGAACCCTCCCACCCCTCTATTATTATTATTATTATTATTATTATTATTATTATTATTATTATTATTATTATTATTATTATTATTATTATTATTATTATTATTATTATTATTATTATTATTATTATTATTATTATTATTATTATTATTATTATTATTATATTATTATTATCCTCATTAGTCATCATCAACATATTGACTATTCTTCCTGGGGTCCTCACAGATATACACATACCAGTGTGTAAAGTACTTGAGTAATTGTACTTCGTTACAATACTTAAGTACTGTTTTGGGGGATTTGTACTTTACTCGCGTATTATTAGGTTTGTATACTTGTACTTTGACTCAATTACATTTCAGAGAAAAAATATATACTTTTCACTCCTTACATTTAAAATGCAGGTCCAACCATTTTAATGAGTATATTTGTTTCTCTGGCCGAACTAACGTTAACGTTATTAATCCGCGCTTTATTTAAAAACAGCCAATCAAATCCCCATCAATGGAAAATGAACCCGCCCATACCCATGCTGATTGGTCCTTGTGCAAGACTAGAAAGCAGGGATCTTTGATTAAACACCTGCTATCAGAAGTCAGAGTGACAAGCTACAGAAGACGGCCACAAACAATAGTACGAGTGATGGAGAGGACGAAACGGAACATTTCATTGCCCGGAATACATTTTTTTTTAACTTTTACTTTTGAGTACTTGAGTACATTTAAAAGTAGAAACGTTTTTTACTTTTACTCAAGTGTGTTTTTAGCCAGATACTCTGACTTTTACTTGAGTAAGACTTTGAGACGGTACCCATACTTTCACTTAAGTATAATTTCTGGGTACTTTTTACACCCCTGACACATACAAATATGAAACATTCAGTGTAAATCAGTCATATATCACATACATAATCAATAGGAAAAAAATATATATATAAACTAGAGGTGGGCATAGATTAATTTTTTTAATCTAGATTAATCTATCTGCAATCCTGGATTTAATCTAGATTAATCTAGATTAAAATGGCTAAAAAAAAAAAAAAAAACTGCCGAAGGCATTCAAAATATGTGTGTTCCTTATGTTTCTCAGGCCAGGTGGCCCATTACACCATGAGCCCATCTCCCGTTTCCAAAATGCATTACAGACTGTTTGAAAAAGCTGTTTTGCTATGATAATTGGTAATGAAATATCAAAATAATGTTCAATAAGATGTACTTGTGTTTAATAAGTTGTTTTATTCAGAAGTTAACACAAATAAATAATATTACCAGTACAGTACAGTATCTAGCACTCTCAGGAGCAAAACAGAAAGAATCATTTCAAACTTGAACTATGTGACATGGCTTGAATCAACTGCTCCAGTGGAGTTGCTAAGTGGCCAATGGTGTCAACTGTGGTTGTACTGGGCAGCTCCCAGGTGTGAATGGAACTGTGTGAATGTGAAGCAGGGCGTTCCTGAAAAAGAGCATCTGTGCTCAGAGAACCTACCCTGGTAAATAAATGTAAAAAAAAAAAATGTAATTTTTTTTATTTTTTTTTTAGATTAATGCGTTAATTATATTATCGCGCGATACTAGTATAGCGTTAACGCAGTACGTTAACGCCGTTAACGGCCCAGCTCTAATATAAACACAAAGTAAACAGAAGACGTTTTGGATAACATGGCTGCAGCTATCATGCATGACATATATTGATTTCCTTCCGGATTATGGCTCCTTTAAGTTTCTTTTTGAAACTGTCCTTGTTTTCCGTCCGTATGATATGTAATGGCATCCTATTCCAGTATGTTATGGCTCTATACATTGCAGTTTTCTTTAGAGCATTGGTTCTAGGCAGAGGTAGGGTGAAGCGACTACTTGAAGCATGTCTGGTATTATGGTCATGTCTATCATTGGTGGATAAAAGCATAGAATACAATAGAGTGGGTTTACCCAAGGTACAAATGTTCCACCCTCATCCACGACAGTCTAGCATGCATTCCCTCCACACTATTCCTTATAGAGCAGTGAAGAGTGAGTCGGGCAGCTCTATTTTGAGTGAGCTGGGCCCTATTCCCCGTACCTGGTTCAACTAAGTCGATCAAGAGTCCCATTATCCAGATTCAGTTAACCCGATGTTTGAAGCCGGGATTTTCCTGTTCCTCGAAGGTAGATTCAGTCTCGTTAACTCGATCCAGACTTGAGACCCAGGATAAGTGCGCGCGGCCGCTTCAGTTGAAAAGCCAGCACGTATCGATAGCAGAGATCCTGATTTTCTAACGGCATTGATTGATTAATTGATTTAAAACTTTATTATCAGATTGCAGTACGGCTCAATCGCCTCGCCGACAAGTTAAATGCGTTATCTATAGGCTAATTTTAAGTCCCTCATTACCTCAATCAATCAGATTATATTTCTTTAAACTTGCCTGCTGGCAGTAGGTTTATGGATTGAATAATCAAATGAGATCTTGCTAGCGAAAATAATTAGTTAAACTGTTATACAGAATAACGATACGGCTCTCTTACCCATTGATTGATGTATGGTGGATCTTTTACTTATCTGCACTGTGGTGTGACGGGTTCTTCTTTTGACTTTCACGCAGACGACCGGGGTTCGAATCCTAGTCTTTTCCTTCTTTTTGCAATGTAGGAATAATTCAATTTGGTGCACGTTGAGAGCTATATAAAGAATGACATCCTCAATGCATGTAGATTTATAATATTTTAACTTAAAACTAGGCTACTTTTGCGTATAATCATTAATATTATATTCCAAAAAAATTATATTGGAAACGTGGGGTTTCGAACACCGGTCGCCCCGTTGCCAGGATTCAGCACTAGCCGCTGCGCCACTGTGCCAGACGGGGTATACTCATTGTTTATGCATTAATGGACGAGAGACCCGTGTTTAGAATATTTTTCTTACAAAAAAATGAAGTTTTATCTCTTTATTCTCAAATGCATTAATGTGACGTCAACGGCTCATTCAATTTCTCAAATCCGTCAAACAGCGCATCTCATCAGACATTTTAATCCCAGTTACAATATCACACAAAAACCACAATCCCCGCATAGACACTTCAATTCTATGCTTGAATGAAACACAATCCGGCGCTCCGTTAAGCAAATCTACAGCCGAGAATATATGAAACTAATCAGAGCCAAACGGCCGATAGGTTTCATTCATTAAAAATATCCCCGCGGGATTCACATTTGCAATGCGCCGTTATTAAAATAACCACATGCAGCGTGTATCGCGACTCCGAGCGCCGTATATGACGTGCATTATTTTATTTAGGACAAAGTAAATCTATAGGCTCAATATGATTTATTATCAGCATTTAGTTCTATTATTATACATTTCAAAAGCCCCCTCTAGGAAAACAAAGCACAGAAACGTAATTCAGAATGGTATAATGCAGATCCTAGACTGTGAGAATCATTTCAG
>NC_140170.1:15645778-15668278 GCF_963971535.1 Notolepis coatsorum | reverse complement strand
GTACTACCTGTGTTACTGCACTACCTGTGTTACTGCACTACCTGTGTTACTGTACTACCTGTGTTACTGCACTACCTGTGTTACTGCACTACCTCTGTTACTGCACTACCTGTGTTACTGCACTACCTGTGTTACTACACTACCTCTGTTACTGCACTACCTGTGTTACTGCACTACCTGTGTTACTGCACTACCTCTGTTACTACACTACCTGTGTTACTGCACTACCTGTGTTACTGTACTACCTGTGTTACTACACTACCTGTGTTACTGCACTACCTGTGTTACTGCACTACCTGTGTTACTGCACTACCTGTGTTACTGCACTACCTCTGTTACTGCACTACCTGTGTTACTGCACTACCTGTGTTACTGCACTACCTGTGTTACTGCACTACCTGTGTTACTACACTACCTGTGTTACTGCACTACCTGTGTTACTACACTACCTGTGTTACTGCACTACCTGTGTTACTGTACTACCTCTGTTACTGCACTACCTGTGTTACTGCACTACCTGTGTTACTGTACTACCTCTGTTACTGCACTACCTGTGTTACTACACTACCTGTGTTACTGCACTACCTGTGTTACTACACTACCTGTGTTACTGCACTACCTGTGTTACTGTACTACCTCTGTTACTGCACTACCTGTGTTACTGCACTACCTGTGTTACTACACTACCTGTGTTAATGCACTACCTGTGTTACTGTACTACCTCTGTTACTGCACTACCTGTGTTACTGCACTACCTGTGTTACTGTACTACCTCTGTTACTGCACTACCTGTGTTACTACACTACCTCTGTTACTACACTACCTGTGTTACTACACTACCTGTGTTACTGCACTACCTGTGTTACTGTACTACCTGTGTTACTGCACTACCTGTGTTACTGCACTACCTCTGTTACTGCACTACCTGTGTTACTGTACTACCTGTGTTACTGCACTACCTGTGTTACTGCACTACCTCTGTTACTGCACTACCTGTGTTACTGCACTACCTGTGTTACTGCACTACCTGTGTTACTGCACTACCTGTGTTACTGCACTACCTGTGTTACTGCACTACCTCTGTTACTGCACTACCTGTGTTACTGCACTACCTGTGTTACTACACTACCTGTGTTACTACACTACCTGTGTTACTGCACTACCTGTGTTACTGCACTACCTGTGTTACTGCACTACCTCTGTTACTACACTACCTGTGTTACTGCACTACCTGTGTTACTGCACTACCTGTGTTACTGCACTACCTGTGTTACTACACTACCTGTGTTACTGCACTACCTGTGTTACTGCACTACCTCTGTTACTGTACTACCTGTGTTACTGCACTACCTGTGTTACTGCACTACCTGTGTTACTGTACTACCTGTGTTACTGCACTACCTGTGTTACTGCACTACCTGTGTTACTGTACTACCTGTGTTACTGCACTACCTGTGTTACTGCACTACCTGTGTTACTGTACTACCTGTGTTACTGCACTACCTGTGTTACTGTACTACCTGTGTTACTGCACTACCTCTGTTACTGTACTACCTGTGTTACTGCACTACCTCTGTTACTGCACTACCTGTGTTACTGTACTACCTGTGTTACTGCACTACCTGTGTTACTGCACTACCTGTGTTACTGTACTACCTGTGTTACTGTACTACCTGTGTTACTGTACTACCTGTGTTACTGTACTACCTGTGTTACTGTACTACCTCTGTTACTGCACTACCTGTGTTACTGCACTACCTGTGTTACTACACTACCTGTGTTACTGCACTACCTGTGTTACTGTACTACCTGTGTTACTGCACTACCTGTGTTACTGCACTACCTGTGTTACTGCACTACCTGTGTTACTACACTACCTGTGTTACTACACTACCTGTGTTACTACACTACCTGTGTTACTACACTATCTGTGTTACTACACTACCTGTGTTACTGTACTACCTGTGTTACTGTACTACCTGTGTTACTGTACTACCTGTGTTACTGTACTACCTGTGTTACTGTACTACCTGTGTTACTGCACTACCTGTGTTACTGTACTACCTGTGTTACTGTACTACCTCTGTTACTGCACTACCTGTGTTACTGCACTACCTGTGTTACTACACTACCTGTGTTACTGCACTACCTGTGTTACTGTACTACCTGTGTTACTGCACTACCTGTGTTACTGCACTACCTGTGTTACTGCACTACCTGTGTTACTGCACTACCTGTGTTACTGCACTACCTGTGTTACTACACTACCTGTGTTACTGCACTACCTGTGTTACTGTACTACCTGTGTTACTGCACTACCTGTGTTACTGCACTACCTGTGTTACTGCACTACCTGTGTTACTGCACTACCTGTGTTACTGCACTACCTGTGTTACTGCACTACCTCTGTTACTGCACTACATCTGTTACTGCACTACCTGTGTTACTGCATGTTACATCCCAATGTATATATTCCCCAGTGTGTGTCTCCATGTGTGTGTGTTCTCCATTTTGTTTCCTCCCTCCAGCCATTGTTCCCTTCCCCACTGGTCCCTGCCAGGCCAATCCTTCCATTATTGCAACACAGCAGTGATTGGTGGTTGGCTTTCCAGACTCTAACACTCAATCCACACCCCCCAATCATGGATCACCCCACACCTGTTAAAACATGGCTTTCTCCCTTCAGTCTTTCTCTCTCTCTGGCATGAGGCCTAGTGTTATTTTGTAACATTGTACTTTGATAATATCCCTTTTTGTTTATAGGCCTTTGTAATAGTGAAAGTGCCTTTGTGATTGTATGGCCGCAGAGAGAGCATTGTTACCTATAGATTGTTTGGTTATGTTTCCATTTTGTTGTATGTATCATTAATGTGTTTTTCTCTCTTTCTCAGGAAGCACAGATGGGGTGAGCTGCCATTTCCTTTGGATATTGTTTTCTCCTGTTTTGGTTAGGTAAGAGTAGTTTAGGTAATGTAATTTCTTTTACCATAGATTAGATTGGGTTTATTTGGAGTATAGTGGTGTTTGTTTGTTGTTTTGGCCTGGGCTCACCCCTGAGCTACATGTGCTTCCTTTGCATTTACCAATAAATATCATTGTTGTTTACAAACCTGGTCCATCATTTCTATCAACCAACTGTTATGTTACAGCCCTTTACCCTTAGACTCACAGGGGTCGTAACATAAATGGGGGCTCTGCCTGGATTTTATAACCCGTGTTCAATTGTTGGTTGATGGATTTGGTGAACTGTGTTTGTTTACACTTGTATAGTAATTAATTGATTTGTGTGTAAAAATGGCATTTGTGTAAGAAAAAAAAATGGCAGTTAGTACTTTTGATCTGGGGAAATTCTTGAGCAATCCTACTTGGGAAGCGCTAGATAGCTGCCGCAAGGCAGACTTAGTGGAGATTGCCACACATTTTCAACTCTCGGTTCAACAAAAGCATCTTAAGCAGGATATCAGGTGTCTTGTGGTAGATAAGCTGTTGGAGCAGGGGATGCTTGTTTTACCTGCGGTCTCTGATGAACATGCAAGTCCTCCTGGTGAACCTACAGAAGCACCGCCCTCTGAGGAGCAAGCCCAGGGTGCTGAAAAGGCAGGTGTGAACGTCACATTGCCACATTTTCACTTGACCTCTCCTGTGTCAACTGGGTCTCGAGAAGGGGCCCAGGTCAAGGTTAGAATAGCCCGTCTCCAGATGGAGGCTCAGGAGAAGGCACAAGCACGTGAGGCGGAGTATCGGCTTCGTAGGATGGAGCTTGAGGCAGAAAATGAAAGGGCTGTTAACATTCGTAGGTTGGAGCTTGAGCATGAAGTGGAAAAAGAGCTCAGACTGCGGAGGTTGGAGCTGGAAGTCCTAAGGAGTGGATCCAACTCTGCTACACCGACTCCTCCACAAGGCCCGGGTATGTCCTCCTCCACAGCTTATTCATCACACCCTTTTGATATAAGTAAACACATTGCTTTGGTGCCTCCGTTCCGAGAGACAGAAGTTGATACTTATTTTAATGTGTTTGAGCGTATTGCTGCTTCATTGCGCTGGCCAAGAGAGGTCTGGCCTTTGTTGCTTCAATGCAAATTGACTGGTAAAGCCCAAGAGGTTTGTTCAACACTTTCCCTAGAAGATAGTCTATTGTATGATACTGTGAAGGCTGCCATCCTTCGTGCATATGAGCTTGTGCCCGAAGCTTATAGGCAGAGGTTTCGCAGTCACAAGAGAGCTGTCAACCAGACCTTTGTAGAGTTTGCTAGAGAGAAGGGAACTCTCTTTGATAAATGGTGTGCAGCAAGCAAGGCCTCAGATCTTAACTCTCTCAGAGAACTCATTCTATTAGAAGAGTTTAAGAATCGTTTGCCAGAGCGTATTGTAATTTACCTGAGTGAGCAGAAAGTGTCCACTCTGCAGCAAGCTGCTGTATTAGCTGATGAGTTTGCGCTAACCCATAAAACTGTGTTTGTAGATAGGCGTGACTCGTTTCCCCCCCATGATTTCTCTCAGAGACCTTCTGTCCCCAACCATTCAGAATTCACACACCCCCGACCAAAAATGTCACCTCCACGCTCAAAAGAGGAGCGGACATGTTACTACTGTCATAAATCTGGTCATGTTATTTCTGACTGTTTAACATTGAAACGTAAGCAGCAACCGTCCTCTCAGAACTTTAGGCAACCCAAAGGGGTTGGTCTGATTAAAATGGCACCTGATTCCGATCAACAGATGCACAATGATCAGGATGTTCTCGATCCTTGTTTCAGGCCATTTACTTCCAAGGGTTTAGTTTCCTTGACAGGGGATCCAAAAGATCAGTGTACAGTTCAGATCTTACGAGATACTGGAGCCTCACAATCCTTTATCCTCTCTGATGTACTACCTCTGTCTGAGAAATCTTCCTGTGGTTCTAGTGTCCTGGTTCAAGGTATTGAGATGGGTTTCGTGCCAGCCCCGTTACACTGTATTCATGTACAATCTGATTTGGTCACTGGTTTCTTTAAAATAGGGGTGAGACCTTCCTTGCCAGTTAAAGGCATTTCCTTTATCATGGGAAATGATTTAGCTGGAGGACAGGTGAACGCTGTGCTGGAAGTGTTGGATCACCCAGACACAGATTCTCTGCCTGATGACTTGTCACAGAACTTCCCTGAAGTTTTTTCTGCAAGTGTTGTCACTCGGGCTCAATTGAAAAAGAGAGGTGATGAAATTAATTTGTCTGACTCTGTTTTTGCTTCAGCCTTTGTCAGGGAGGAGTTGCTGGCTCCAACTTCTGATACCGCTGACAAACCACCGACTCATAGTAAGGTACCCCCACAGACAACTGTAACTAGTTCCGACGCTTTGAAGTTACCCGTTACTCGTGAAATGCTAATTACTGCCCAGAAGGCTGACTCTTCTCTTGCAAAATGTTTCTCTTCTCTTGAAACAGAACAGAGGAGAGAGTTGCATTCTTATTTTGTGGATGAAGGAGTTTTGATGCGTACATGGAGGTCCCATGGTACTAGACTGGCAGAGCATGCACAATCGGAGATAGGGCTACCAGATCAGGTACCAGACTGGAGCACTGTTTATCAGATTGTTGTCCCTGCAGTTTATCGTCAGCATGTACTGTTCTTGGCCCATGACCACCCTTGGTCTGGACACTTGGGAGTCACTAAAACGTACAACAGAATACTTCAACATTTCTTTTGGCCCGGTTTGAAGTCCGATGTAGCACAGTACTGTCGTACCTGTAGTACTTGTCAGATCACCGGAAAGCCAAACCAGGTAATTCCACCTGCTCCCCTCTGTCCTATACCAGCGGTCGGTGAACCATTTGAACATGTCATAGTTGACTGTGTTGGTCCGTTGCCAAGGACCAAAGCCGGCAATCAGTTTTTGTTGACAATAATGTGTACCGCCACCCGTTTCCCTGAGGCTATCCCTCTTCGCAGAATTACAGCGCCTGTAATAATTAAGGCTTTGACGAAGTTCTTCTCCACGTTTGGACTGCCTAAGGTAGTACAAACGGACCAAGGCACCAACTTCCTGTCTAGGTTATTTGAGCAAGTGTTACAGTCCCTGGGTATCCGACATATAGTGTCCAGTGCCTACCACCCTGAAACTCAGGGGGCTCTAGAACGTTGGCATCAGACCTTAAAGTCCATGCTGCGTAAATATTGCTTAGACACAGAGAAAGATTGGGATGAGGGTGTCCCCCTTGTTCTATTTGCTGCGCGAGAGACCATACAGGAGTCTCTTGGTTTCAGTCCTGCTGAGCTCGTTTTTGGGCACACTGTTAGAGGGCCTCTGAAAGTTCTTAAAGAACGGTTCATGTCAAAGGGTGCCAGCACACCCACTAATGTTCTAGATTTTGTTAGCCAGTTTCGAGAGCGACTGCATCAGGCGTGCTCTCTCGCAAAAGAAGCGCTCTCTTCTTCTCAGAGAACTATGAAACGGCACTATGACGAGAAAGCTGTTTCTCGATCTTTCCAGCCAGGTGATAAGGTTCTAGTCCTGTTACCTATCCTTGGTTCTGCTCTTTCCGCTCGTTTTTCCGGACCGTATGCAATAGACAAGAAGATAAGTGATACAGACTATGTGGTTCGCACCCCTGATCGTAAACGTCACTCTCGTGTTTGCCACATCAATATGCTTAAACCATATTTTTCCAGAGATAGTGTGCAGGTGAAGACCTCAGACCAGACAGCCGGACTGGCCGTCTCTGCTGTTGCCTCAACTCCAATAGTTCCGGACTCTCCTGACGTTAGTGGTGAGGATGTAGATGGCTTGGAGTTGCGCAATGCAGCCCATCAGGGTGCTAGATTGTCCAACACTGTGATGTTATTGAACCTGCCCACTCACTTAGCACACTTACCTGAGGAGCAGCGAGAGGACATCACAAATTTGATTCAGGCCTACATGGCTCTGTTTGGTGATGTTCCCTCCTGTACTTCTGTATTGGCCCATGATATTAAAGTTAACAACGCTGTGCCTATCAAGCAACATGCATACCGTGTTAACATCACCAAGAGGGCCATGATGCAACAGGAGGTTGACTATTTGTTAAAACATGGTTTAGCCAAGCCAAGTTGCAGTCCCTGGAGTTCACCTTGCTTGTTAGCTCCCAAATCGGATGGAACTCCTAGATTTTGTACTGATTTCCGAAAGGTAAATGCTGTCACCGTGCCTGATTCCTTCCCACTGCCCCGCATGGAAGATTGTATTGACAACCTTGGATCTGCCACCTATGTTAGCAAACTAGATTTGTTAAAGGGTTACTGGCAGGTCCCTTTGACCCCCCGTGCCTCGGAAATCTCTGCGTTTGTTACTCCTGACAATTTTTTGCAATATACTGTAATGCCTTTTGGAATGCGTAATGCCCCGGCCACTTTCCAGCGACTGGTGACCCTAGTCCTGGCTGGTGTTCCAAATTGTAATGCCTATCTCGATGACCTGGTTGTCTATTCGACCAACTGGCGTGACCACATGACAACCTTGCAAACTGTCTTTGACCGCTTAGCTGGAGCCTCCCTGACCCTTAACCTTGCCAAGTGTGAGTTCGGCAAGGCTACGGTTACCTATCTTGGTAAGCAGGTAGGACAAGGCCAAGTGCGTCCGGTGGATGCAAAAATATCTGCAATCACAACTTTTCCAGTGCCTACTACTAGGCGGGAATTGCGTAGATTCCTTGGGATGGCTGGGTATTACCGTGGTTTTTGCCGGAACTTTTCTTCTGTCGTCACTTCTCTCACTAGCCTGTGTAGCCCGGCCAAACCATTCATTTGGACAGCTGATTGTCAAAATGCATTTGATAGTGTTAAAGCTCTCTTATGCAGTTCCCCTGTTCTCTCTGCTCCAGATTTCTCCCTGCCATTCCAGCTGGAGGTGGATGCCAGCGGGGTGGGAGCTGGAGGGGTGTTATTACAGGAAGATCACGATGGTGTCAGTCACCCGGTTTGTTATTTCTCCCGGAAATTTAACAAACATCAACTAAACTATTCCACTATTGAAAAGGAGACTTTGGCTATGTTGTATGCGTTGCAACATTTTGAGGTGTATGTCGGTTCGAGCGTATTACCAGTGGTAGTATACACCGACCACAACCCATTGGTTTTTCTGTCGCGGATGTACAACCACAATCAGCGCCTCATGCGTTGGGCGCTCATAGTGCAAAATTATAACCTCAGCATAAAGCATAAGAAGGGGTCTGATAATGTGTTGGCGGATGCTCTGTCTCGTAGTTGAAATCTCTGTTGCTGTCGACTTGTTCTATTTTGCTGTCGACTCGTTCTACTGTATATTGCTGTCGACTTGATCTATTTTTTCTGTCTACTCGGTCTATGTTGCTGTGGACTCGTTTTATGTTGCTGCTAGTTTTTTTCATAGCTCTTTGTTTTGGAGTGCATGTTATCTCGGGGATGTTATCTCGTTGTTAAAGAAGAAAAAAAAAACATGTTTAGTTGGTAGTTTATGTAGGCATGTTTTTTGTCTTATGTATGGGGGTGTTACATCCCAATGTATATATTCCCCAGTGTGTGTCTCCATGTGTGTGTGTTCTCCATTTTGTTTCCTCCCTCCAGCCATTGTTCCCTTCCCCACTGGTCCCTGCCAGGCCAATCCTTCCATTATTGCAACACAGCAGTGCTTGGTGGTTGGCTTTCCAGACTCTAACACTCAATCCACACCCCCCAATCATGGATCACCCCACACCTGTTAAAACATGGCTTTCTCCCTTCAGTCTTTCTCTCTCTCTGGCATGAGGCCTAGTGTTATTTTGTGGCATTGTACTTTGATAATATCCCTTTTTGTTTATAGGCCTTTGTAATAGTGAAAGTGCCTTTGTGATTGTATGGCCGCAGAGAGAGCATTGTTACCTATAGATTGTTTGGTTATGTTTCCATTTTGTTGTATGTATCATTAATGTGTTTTTCTCTCTTTCTCAGGAAGCACAGATGGGGTGAGCTGCCATTTCCTTTGGATATTGTTTTCTCCTGTTTTGGTTAGGTAAGAGTAGTTTAGGTAATGTAATTTCTTTTACCATAGATTAGATTGGGTTTATTTGGAGTATAGTGGTGTTTGTTTGTTGTTTTGGCCTGGGCTCACCCCTGAGCTACATGTGCTTCCTTTGCATTTACCAATAAATATCATTGTTGTTTACAAACCTGGTCCATCATTTCTATCAACCAACTGTTATGTTACAGCCCTTTACCCTTAGACTCACAGGGGTCGTAACACTGCACTACCTCTGTTACTGCACTACCTCTGTTACTGCACTACCTGTGTTACTGTACTACCTGTGTTACTGCACTACCTGTGTTACTGCACTACCTGTGTTACTGCACTACCTCTGTTACTGTACTACCTGTGTTACTGCACTACCTGTGTTACTGCACTACCTGTGTTACTGCACTACCTGTGTTACTGTACTACCTCTGTTACTGAACTACCTGTGTTACTGCACTACCTCTGTTACTGTACTACCTGTGTTACTGCACTACCTGTGTTACTGCACTACCTGTGTTACTGCACTACCTGTGTTACTGCACTACCTGTGTTACTGCACTACCTCTGTTACTGTACTACCTGTGTTACTGCACTACATGTGTTACTGCACTACCTCTGTTACTGTACTACCTGTGTTACTGTACTACCTGTGTTACTGTACTACCTGTGTTACTGTACTACCTGTGTTACTGCACTACCTGTGTTACTGCACTACCTGTGTTACTGCACTACCTGTGTTACTGCACTACCTGTGTTACTGCACTACCTCTGTTACTGTACTACCTGTGTTACTGCACTACCTGTGTTACTGCACTACCTGTGTTACTGCACTACCTGTGTTACTGTACTACCTGTGTTACTGCACTACCTGTGTTACTGCACTACCTCTGTTACTGCACTACCTGTGTTACTACACTACCTGTGTTACTGCACTACCTGTGTTACTGCACTACCTGTGTTACTGTACTACATGTGTTACTACACTACCTGTGTTACTGCACTACCTGTGTTACTGCACTACCTGTGTTACTGCACTACCTGTGTTACTGCACTACCTCTGTTACTGCACTACCTGTGTTACTGCACTACCTCTGTTACTGTACTACCTGTGTTACTGCACTACCTGTGTTACTGCACTACCTGTGTTACTGTACTACCTGTGTTACTGCACTACCTGTGTTACTGCACTACCTCTGTTACTGCACTACCTGTGTTACTGCACTACCTGTGTTACTGTACTACCTGTGTTACTGCACTACCTGTGTTACTGCACTACCTCTGTTACTGTACTACCTGTGTTACTGCACTACCTGTGTTACTGCACTACCTGTGTTACTGCACTACCTGTGTTACTGTACTACCTGTGTTACTGCACTACCTGTGTTACTGCACTACCTGTGTTACTGCACTACCTCTGTTACTGCACTACCTGTGTTACTGTACTACCTGTGTTACTGCACTACCTGTGTTACTGCACTACCTCTGTTACTGCACTACCTGTGTTACTGCACTACCTGTGTTACTGTACTACCTGTGTTACTGCACTACCTGTGTTACTGCACTACCTCTGTTACTGTACTACCTGTGTTACTGCACTACCTGTGTTACTGCACTACCTGTGTTACTGCACTACCTGTGTTACTGTACTACCTGTGTTACTGCACTACCTGTGTTACTGCACTACCTGTGTTACTGTACTACCTGTGTTACTACACTACCTGTGTTACTGCACTACCTGTGTTACTGTACTACCTGTGTTACTGCACTACCTCTGTTACTGCACTACCTGTGTTACTGTACTACCTGTGTTACTGCACTACCTGTGTTACTACACTACCTGTGTTACTGCACTACCTGTGTTACTGCACTACCTGTGTTACTGCACTACCTGTGTTACTGTACTACCTCTGTTACTGTACTACCTGTGTTACTGTACTACCTGTGTTACTGCACTACCTGTGTTACTACACTACCTGTGTTACTGCACTACCTCTGTTACTACGCTACCTGTGTTACTGCACTACCTGTGTTACTGCACTACCTGTGTTACTGTACTACCTCTGTTACTGTACTACCTGTGTTACTACACTACCTGTGTTACTGCACTACCTCTGTTACTACACTACCTGTGTTACTGCACTACCTCTGTTACTGCACTACCTCTGTTACTGTACTACCTGTGTTACTACACTACCTGTGTTACTGCACTACCTCTGTTACTACACTACCTGTGTTACTGTACTACCTGTGTTACTGCACTACCTCTGTTACTGCACTACCTGTGTTACTGCACTACCTGTGTTACTACACTACCTCTGTTACTGCACTACCTGTGTTACTGTACTACCTGTGTTACTACACTACCTGTGTTACTGCACTACCTCTGTTACTACACTACCTGTGTTACTGCACTACCTCTGTTACTGCACTACCTGTGTTACTGTACTACCTGTGTTACTACACTACCTGTGTTACTGCACTACCTGTGTTACTGTACTACCTGTGTTACTGTACTACCTGTGTTACTGTACTACCTGTGTTACTGCACTACCTGTGTTACTGCACTACCTGTGTTACTGCACTACCTGTGTTACTACACTACCTGTGTTACTGCACTACCTCTGTTACTGCACTACCTGTGTTACTGCACTACCTGTGTTACTGCACTACCTGTGTTACTGCACTACCTGTGTTACTGCACTACCTCTGTTACTGCACTACCTGTGTTACTGCACTACCTGTGTTACTGCACTACCTGTGTTACTGCACTACCTGTGTTACTGTACTACCTGTGTTACTGCACTACCTCTGTTACTGTACTAGCTGTGTTACTGCACTACCTGTGTTACTGCACTACCTCTGTTACTGTACTACCTGTGTTACTGCACTACCTGTGTTACTGTACTACCTGTGTTACTGCACTACCTGTGTTACTGCACTACCTGTGTTACTGCACTACCTGTGTTACTGTACTACCTGTGTTACTACACTACCTCTGTTACTACACTACCTGTGTTACTACACTACCTCTGTTACTACACTACCTCTGTTACTACACTACCTCTGTTACTGCACTACCTCTGTTACTGCACTACCTGTGTTACAGCTCTACCTGTGTTACTGCACTACCTGTGTTACTGCACTACCTGTGTTACTGCACTACCTCTGTTACTACACTACCTGTGTTACTGCACTACCTCTGTTACTGCACTACCTCTGTTACTGCACTACCTGTGTTACTACACTACCTGTGTTACTGCACTACCTGTGTTACTGCACTACCTCTGTTACTGCACTACCTGTGTTACTGCACTACCTGTGTTACTGCACTACCTCTGTTACTGTACTACCTGTGTTACTGCACTACCTCTGTTACTACACTACCTCTGTTACTGCACTACCTGTGTTACTACACTACCTCTGTTACTACACTACCTCTGTTACTGCACTACCTGTGTTACTGTACTACCTCTGTTACTGCACTACTTGTGTTACTGCACTACCTGTGTTACTACACTACCTCTGTTACTACACTACCTGTGTTACTACACTACCTGTGTTACTGTACTACCTGTGTTACTGCACTACCTGTGTTACTGCACTACCTGTGTTACTGCACTACCTGTGTTACTACACTACCTGTGTTACTGCACTACCTGTGTTACTGCACTACCTGTGTTACTGTACTACCTGTGTTACTGCACTACCTCTGTTACTGCACTACCTGTGTTACTGTACTACCTGTGTTACTGCACTACCTGTGTTACTACACTACCTGTGTTACTGTACTACCTCTGTTACTGCACTACCTGTGTTACTGTACTACCTGTGTTACTGCACTACCTGTGTTACTGTACTACCTGTGTTACTGTACTACCTGTGTTACTGCACTACCTGTGTTACTGCACTACCTGTGTTACTGTACTACCTGTGTTACTGCACTACCTGTGTTACTGTACTACCTGTGTTACTGCACTACCTGTGTTACTGTACTACCTGTGTTACTGCACTACCTGTGTTACTGCACTACCTCTGTTACTACACTACCTGTGTTACTGCACTACCTGTGTTACTGCACTACCTGTGTTACTACACTACCTCTGTTACTGCACTACCTGTGTTACTGCACTACCTGTGTTACTACACTACCTGTGTTACTACACTACCTCTGTTACTGTACTACCTGTGTTACTGCACTACCTGTGTTACTACACTACCTCTGTTACTGCACTACCTGTGTTACTGCACTACCTGTGTTACTGCACTACCTGTGTTACTGCACTACCTGTGTTACTGTACTACCTGTGTTACTGCACTACCTGTGTTACTGTACTACCTGTGTTACTGCACTACCTCTGTTACTGCACTACCTGTGTTACTGTACTACCTCTGTTACTGCACTACCTCTGTTACTGCACTACCTGTGTTACTACACTACCTGTGTTACTGCACTACCTGTGTTACTGCACTACCTCTGTTACTGCACTACCTGTGTTACTGCACTACCTGTGTTACTGCACTACCTGTGTTACTACACTACCTGTGTTACTGCACTACCTGTGTTACTCCACTACCTGTGTTACTGCACTACCTCTGTTACTGCACTACCTGTGTTACTGCACTACCTGTGTTACTGTACTACCTGTGTTACTGCACTACCTCTGTTACTGCACTACCTGTGTTACTGCACTACCTCTGTTACTACACTACCTGTGTTACTGTACTACCTGTGTTACTGCACTACCTCTGTTACTGCACTACCTCTGTTACTGTACTACCTGTGTTACTGCACTACCTGTGTTACTGTACTACCTGTGTTACTGCACTACCTGTGTTACTGTACTACCTCTGTTACTGTACTACCTGTGTTACTGCACTACCTGTCTTACTGTACTACCTGTGTTACTGTACTACCTGTGTTACTGTACTACCTGTGTTACTGCACTACCTGTGTTACTACACTACCTGTGTTACTGCACTACCTCTGTTACTGCACTACCTCTGTTACTGCACTACCTCTGTTACTGTACTACCTCTGTTACTGCACTACCTGTGTTACTGCACTACCTGTGTTACTGTACTACCTGTGTTACTGCACTACCTGTGTTACTGCACTACCTGTGTTACTACACTACCTGTGTTACTGCACTACCTGTGTTACTACACTACCTGTGTTACTGCGCTACCTGTGTTACTGCACTACCTGTGTTACTGTACTACCTGTGTTACTGCACTACCTCTGTTACTGCACTACCTGTGTTACTACACTACCTGTGTTACTGCACTACCTGTGTTACTACACTACCTGTGTTACTGCACTACCTGTGTTACTGCACTACCTCTGTTACTGCACTACCTGTGTTACTACACTACCTGTGTTACTGCACTACCTGTGTTACTACACTACCTGTGTTACTGCACTACCTGTGTTACTGCACTACCTGTGTTACTGCACTACCTGTGTTACTGTACTACCTGTGTTACTGTACTACCTGTGTTACTGCACTACCTGTGTTACTGCACTACCTGTGTTACTGTACTACCTCTGTTACTGCACTACCTGTGTTACTGTACTACCTCTGTTACTGTACTACCTGTGTTACTGCACTACCTGTGTTACTGCACTACCTGTGTTACTGCACTACCTGTGTTACTGCACTACCTCTGTTACTGCACTACCTGTGTTACTGCACTACCTGTGTTACTGCACTACCTCTGTTACTGCACTACCTGTGTTACTGTACTACCTGTGTTACTACACTACCTGTGTTACTGCACTACCTCTGTTACTGCACTACCTGTGTTACTGTACTACCTGTGTTACTGTACTACCTGTGTTACTGCACTACCTGTGTTACTGCACTACCTATGTTACTGCACTACCTGTGTTACTGCACTACCTCTGTTACTGTACTACCTGTGTTACTGCACTACCTGTGTTACTGCACTACCTGTGTTACTGTACTACCTGTGTTACTGTACTACCTGTGTTACTGCACTACCTGTGTTACTGCACTACCTGTGTTACTGCACTACCTGTGTTACTGCACTACCTGTGTTACTGTACTACCTCTGTTACTGTACTACCTCTGTTACTGCACTACCTGTGTTACTGTACTACCTCTGTTACTGTACTACCTGTGTTACTGCACTACCTGTGTTACTGCACTACCTGTGTTACTGCACTACCTCTGTTACTGTACTACCTGTGTTACTGCACTACCTGTGTTACTGCACTACCTGTGTTACTGCACTACCTGTGTTACTGCACTACCTGTGTTACTGCACTACCTGTGTTACTGCACTACCTGTGTTACTGCACTACCTGTGTTACTGTACTACCTCTGTTACTGTACTACCTGTGTTACTACACTACCTGTGTTACTGCACTACCTCTGTTACTACACTACCTGTGTTACTGCACTACCTCTGTTACTGCACTACCTGTGTTACTGTACTACCTGTGTTACTGCACTACCTGTGTTACTGCACTACCTGTGTTACTGTACTACCTGTGTTACTGCACTACCTGTGTTACTGCACTACCTGTGTTACTGCACTACCTGTGTTACTGCACTACCTGTGTTACTGCACTACCTGTGTTACTGTACTACCTGTGTTACTACACTACCTCTGTTACTACACTACCTGTGTTACTGCACTACCTCTGTTACTGCACTACCTCTGTTACTGCACTACCTGTGTTACTGCACTACCTGTGTTACTGCACTACCTCTGTTACTGTACTACCTGTGTTACTGCACTACCTGTGTTACTACACTACCTCTGTTACTGCACTACCTGTGTTACTACACTACCTCTGTTACTACACTACCTCTGTTACTGCACTACCTGTGTTACTGCACTACCTCTGTTACTACACTACCTCTGTTACTGCACTACCTGTGTTACTACACTACCTCTGTTACTACACTACCTCTGTTACTGCACTACCTGTGTTACTGTACTACCTGTGTTACTGTACTACCTGTGTTACTGCACTACCTGTGTTACTACACTACCTGTGTTACTGCACTACCTGTGTTACTGCACTACCTGTGTTACTGCACTACCTGTGTTACTGAACTACCTGTGTTACTGCACTACCTCTGTTACTGCACTACCTGTGTTACTACATTACCTGTGTTACTACACTACCTGTGTTACTGCACTACCTGTGTTACTGTACTACCTGTGTTACTACACTACCTGTGTTACTGCACTACCTGTGTTACTGCACTACCTGTGTTACTGCACTACCTGTGTTACTGTACTACCTGTGTTACTGCACTACCTGTGTTACTGCACTACCTGTGTTACTGTACTACCTGTGTTACTGCACTACCTGTGTTACTGTACTACCTGTGTTACTGCACTACCTGTGTTACTGCACTACCTGTGTTACTGCACTACCTGTGTTACTGTACTACCTGTGTTACTGCACTACCTGTGTTACTACACTACCTGTGTTACTGCACTACCTGTGTTACTGCACTACCTGTGTTACTGCACTACCTGTGTTACTGCACTACCTCTGTTACTGCACTACCTGTGTTACTACACTACCTGTGTTACTACACTACCTGTGTTACTGCACTACCTGTGTTACTGTACTACCTGTGTTACTACACTACCTGTGTTACTGCACTACCTGTGTTACTGTACTACCTGTGTTACTGCACTACCTGTGTTACTGCACTACCTGTGTTACTGTACTACCTGTGTTACTGCACTACCTGTGTTACTGTACTACCTGTGTTACTGCACTACCTGTGTTACTGCACTACCTGTGTTACTGCACTACCTGTGTTACTGCACTACCTGTGTTACTGTACTACCTGTGTTACTGCACTACCTGTGTTACTGCACTACCTGTGTTACTACACTACCTGTGTTACTGTACTACCTGTGTTACTGCACTACCTGTGTTACTACACTACCTGTGTTACTGCACTACCTGTGTTACTACACTACCTCTGTTACTGCACTACCTGTGTTACTGCACTACCTGTGTTACTACACTACCTGTGTTACTACACTACCTGTGTTACTGTACTACCTGTGTTACTGCACTACCTGTGTTACTGCACTACCTCTGTTACTGCACTACCTGTGTTACTGCACTACCTGTGTTACTGCACTACCTGTGTTACTGCACTACCTGTGTTACTGCACTACCTCTGTTACTGCACTACCTGTGTTACTGCACTACCTGTGTTACTGTACTACCTGTGTTACTGTACTACCTGTGTTACTGCACTACCTGTGTTACTGCACTACCTGTGTTACTGTACTACCTGTGTTACTGTACTACCTCTGTTACTGCACTACCTGTGTTACTGTACTACCTGTGTTACTGCACTACCTGTGTTACTGCACTACCTCTGTTACTACACTACCGGTGTTACTGCACTACCTGTGTTACTGTACTACCTGTGTTACTGCACTACCTGTGTTACTGCACTACCTGTGTTACTGCACTACCTGTGTTACTGTACTACCTGTGTTACTGCACTACCTGTGTTACTGCACTACCTGTGTTACTGCACTACCTCTGTTACTGTACTACCTGTGTTACTGCACTACCTGTGTTACTACACTACCTGTGTTACTACACTACCTGTGTTACTACACTACCTGTGTTACTGCACTACCTGTGTTACTGTACTACCTCTGTTACTGTACTACCTCTGTTACTGTACTACCTGTGTTACTGCACTACCTGTGTTACTACACTACCTGTGTTACTGCACTACCTGTGTTACTGCACTACCTGTGTTACTGCACTACCTGTGTTACTGCACTACCTGTGTTACTGCACTACATGTGTTACTGTACTACCTCTGTTACTGCACTACCTGTGTCACTGCACTACCTCTGTTACTGCACTACCTGTGTTACTGTACTACCTCTGTTACTGCACTACCTCTGTTACTACACTACCTGTGTTACTGCACTACCTGTGTTACTGTACTACCTGTGTTACTGTACTACCTGTGTTACTGTACTACCTGTATTACTACACTACCTGTGTTACTACACTACCTGTGTTACTGCACTACCTGTGTTACTGTACTACCTGTGTTACTGCACTACCTGTGTTACTGCACTACCTGTGTTACTGCACTACCTCTGTTACTGCACTACCTGTGTTACTACACTACCTCTGTTACTGCACTACCTCTGTTACTGCACTACCTGTGTTACTGCACTACCTGTGTTACTACACTACCTGTGTTACTGCACTACCTGTGTTACTGCACTACCTCTGTTACTGCACTACCTGTGTTACTGCACTACCTGTGTTACTGCACTACCTGTGTTACTGCACTACCTGTGTTACTACACTACCTGTGTTACTGCACTACCTGTGTTACTACACTACCTGTGTTACTGCACTACCTGTGTTACTGTACTACCTGTGTTACTGCACTACCTGTGTTACTGCACTACCTGTGTTACTGCACTACCTCTGTTACTGCACTACCTGTGTTACTACACTACCTCTGTTACTGCACTACCTCTGTTACTGCACTACCTGTGTTACTGCACTACCTGTGTTACTACACTACCTGTGTTACTGCACTACCTGTGTTACTGCACTACCTCTGTTACTGCACTACCTGTGTTACTGCACTACCTGTGTTACTGCACTACCTGTGTTACTACACTACCTGTGTTACTGCACTACCTGTGTTACTGTACTACCTGTGTTACTGTACTACCTGTGTTACTGCACTACCTGTGTTACTGCACTACCTGTGTTACTACACTACCTGTGTTACTGCACTACCTGTGTTACTGCACTACCTGTGTTACTGTACTACCTCTGTCACTGTACTACCTGTGTTACTGTACTACCTGTGTTACTGCACTACCTGTGTTACTGCACTACCTGTGTTACTGCACTACCTCTGTTACTGCACTACCTCTGTTACTGTACTACCTGTGTTACTGCACTACCTGTGTTACTGTACTACCTGTGTTACTGCACTACCTGTGTTACTGCACTACCTCTGTTACTGTACTACCTGTGTTACTGCACTACCTGTGTTACTGTACTACCTGTGTTACTGCACTACCTGTGTTACTGCACTACCTGTGTTACTGCACTACCTGTGTTACTGCACTACCTGTGTTACTGCACTACCTGTGTTACTGCACTACCTGTGTTACTGTACTACCTCTGTTACTACACTACCTCTGTTACTACACTACCTCTGTTACTGTACTACCTGTGTTACTACACTACCTCTGTTACTGTACTACCTGTGTTACTGTACTACCTGTGTTACTGCACTACCTCTGTTACTGCACTACCTGTGTTACTGCACTACCTGTGTTACTGCACTACCTGTGTTACTGCACTACCTGTGTTACTACACTACCTGTGTTACTGTACTACCTGTGTTACTGTACTACCTGTGTCACTACACTACCTGTGTTACTGCACTACCTGTGTTACTGTACTACCTGTGTTACTGCACTACCTCTGTTACTGCACTACCTGTGTTACTGCACTACCTGTGTTACTGCACTACCTGTGTTACTGCACTACCTGTGTTACTGCACTACCTGTGTTACTGCACTACCTGTGTTACTGTACTACCTGTGTTACTGTACTACCTGTGTTACTGCACTACCTGTGTTACTGCACTACCTGTGTTACTGTACTATCTGTGTTACTGTACTACCTGTGTTACTGCACTACCTCTGTTACTGCACTACCTCTGTTACTGCACTACCTGTGTTACTGCACTACCTCTGTTACTACACTACCTGTGTTACTACACTACCTGTGTTACTGCACTACCTGTGTTACTACACTACCTGTGTTACTGCACTACCTGTGTTACTGCACTACCTGTGTTACTGTACTACCTGTGTTACTGCACTACCTGTGTTACTGTACTACCTGTGTTACTGCACTACCTGTGTTACTGCACTACCTGTGTTACTGCACTACCTCTGTTACTACACTACCTGTGTTACTGCACTACCTGTGTTACTACACTACCTGTGTTACTGCACTACCTGTGTTACTGCACTACCTCTGTTACTACACTACCTGTGTTACTGCACTACCTGTGTTACTGCACTACCTCTGTTACTGCACTACCTCTGTTACTACACTACCTGTGTTACTGCACTACCTGTGTTACTGCACTACCTCTGTTACTGCACTACCTCTGTTACTACACTACCTGTGTTACTGCACTACCTCTGTTACTACACTACCTGTGTTACTGCACTACCTCTGTTACTACACTACCTCTGTTACTGCACTACCTGTGTTACTGCACTACCTGTGTTACTGCACTACCTGTGTTACTGCACTACCTGTGTTACTGCACTACCTCTGTTACTGCACTACCTGTGTTACTGCACTACCTGTGTTACTGCACTACCTGTGTTACTGCACTACCTGTGTTACTACACTACCTGTGTTACTGCACTACCTCTGTTACTGCACTACCTGTGTTACTGCACTACCTGTGTTACTACACTACCTGTGTTACTGCACTACCTCTGTTACTGCACTACCTCTGTTACTGTACTACCTGTGTTACTGTACTACCTCTGTTACTGCACTACCTGTGTTACTGCACTACCTCTGTTACTGCACTACCTCTGTTACTGCACTACCTGTGTTACTACACTACCTCTGTTACTGCACTACCTGTGTTACTGCACTACCTGTGTTACTGTACTACCTCTGTTACTGCACTACCTGTGTTACTGCACTACCTCTGTTACTGCACTACCTCTGTTACTACACTACCTCTGTTACTGCACTACCTGTGTTACTGTACTACCTCTGTTACTGCACTACCTGTGTTACTGCACTACCTGTGTTACTGCACTACCTCTGTTACTACACTACCTGTGTTACTGTACTACCTCTGTTACTGCACTACCTGTGTTACTGCACTACCTGTGTTACTGCACTACCTCTGTTACTACACTACCTGTGTTACTGCACTACCTGTGTTACTGCACTACCTGTGTTACTGCACTACCTGTGTTACTGTACTACCTGTGTTACTGCACTACCTGTGTTACTACACTACCTGTGTTACTGTACTACCTGTGTTACTGCACTACCTGTGTTACTGCACTACCTGTGTTACTGCACTACCTGTGTTACTGCACTACCTGTGTTACTGCACTACCTCTGTTACTGTACTACCTGTGTTACTGCACTACCTGTGTTACTACACTACCTCTGTTACTACACTACCTGTGTTATTGCACTATTCTGCACACCATTTGTTTTAGTTTACATGGTTATTTTGTGGTGCACCACTGATGAGCTTTATTTTTATTTTGTTTTGAATTTTGATCCAATGCTGCAATAAGTGAAAGAAATAAGCTATATCCATGTTGGATATAATGGATAGTTGGATACTGTTAAATAAAAAAACAAAGAAATCGGTATCGGCAGATACAAAAAATCACATGATCGGGATCGGATTGGGAGCAAAAAAATGCGATCGGGACATCCCTAGTTGAGGGTTGAGGTTAGGGTTGAGGTTAGGTTTGAGGTTAGGGTTGATGTTAGAGTTGAGGTTAGGGTTGAGGTTAGGGTTGAGGTTAGGTTTGAGGTTAGGGTTGAGGTTGAGGTTAGGGTTGAGGTTAGGCTTGAGGTTAGGGTCAGGGTTGAGGTTAGGGTTTATGTTAGGTTTGAGGTTAGGGTTGATGTTAGAGTTGAGGTTAGGGTTGAGGTTAGGGTTGAGGTTAGGGTTGAGGTTGAGGTTAGGTTTGAGGTTAGGGTTGATGTTAGAGTTGAGGTTAGGGTTGAGGTTAGGGTTGAGGTTAGGGTTGAGGTTAGGGTTGATGTTAGGGTTGAGGTTAGGGTTGAGGTTAGCATGGAGGTTGAGGTTAGGGTTGAGGTTAGACTTGATGTTAGGGTTGAGGGACTCACCAGCTCTCTGAGCCTCCAGCAGGAAGGCGTTGCCATAGTCCCAGAAGAACATGCCGGCCGCAGACAGCTTGTTAATGGCTGCTACCTGTCTCTGGAGGCTGCAAGAGAACATTATCTGATCAGACAGACAGACAGACAGACAGACAGACAGACAGACAGACAGACAGACAGACAGACAGACAGACAGACAGACAGGCAGGCAGGCAGGCAGGCAGGCAGACCGACAGGCAGGCAGGCAGGCAGACCGACAGACAGGCAGACAGGCAGGCAGACAGGCAGGCAGGCAGACAGACAGACAGACAGACAGACAGGCAGGCAGGCAGGCAGGCAGGCAGGCAGGCAGGCAGGCAGGCAGGCAGGCAGACAGGCAGACAGGCAGGCAGGCAGGCAGACAGGCAGGCAGGCAGACAGACAGACAGGCAGGCAGGCAGGCAGACAGGCAGGCAGGCAGACAGGCAGGCAGGCAGGCAGGCAGGCAGGGAGGGAGGCAGACAGGCAGGCAGGGAGGGAGGCAGACAGGCAGACAGGCAGGCAGGCAGGCAGGCAGGCAGGCAGACAGGCAGGCAGGCAGGCAGGCAGGCAGGCAGACAGGCAGG
>NC_140170.1:15575778-15643278 GCF_963971535.1 Notolepis coatsorum | reverse complement strand
TGTGTCTGTGTGAGAGAGAGAGAGAGAGAGAGTGAGAGAGAGAGAGAGAGAGAGAGAGAGAGAGAGAGAGAGAGAGAGGGGGGGGTGAGAGATGAGGAAGGGGCAAGAGAGAAAGAGAGCTGGGAGAGTGTGTGTCATGCTAATGATGCTAATGATGGAGCATCGCCGTCGGTTGTGTGACAGTAAAGGGCTAACCTTCTGTCGTGTGGCAGTGAAAGGGGTTAACCGGACTGTCGTGTGGCGGTGAAAGGGTTAATATATGTTAAATGCACCGTTTACAATATCCGGTGGTTCTCTCGCTCACCATAGGTCCACGACGTTGCCGTGGAAACCCAGACTGAGAGGGGTCTTGGCGCTCCGGGCCTCTCTGTGGACACAGTGACATGACCTCGCTCATCAGTACACACACAATGGGTCCGAGCAGTACGTTTGGCCTGGGCTGTACATGTGAGCTGTTAATCTGCAATCTGTTAATAAAGTTTTCAATCAATCAATCAATCAATCAAGCTGCTGCTGCCTGCTGCTCTGCTGCTCTCTCTCGCTCTACGTCTGTAGCGATGCATGATTCTAACATTCTGAATGAACACCAGCCGGCAAGATTAATGCATCTCTACTAGGGGGTGTAACGATTCAACCCCACAACGATTCGATTCGATTACGATTATTCAGGCAACGAGTCAATGCATCATGAAATCTCTTCATTTGACCACGATTCGATTAGATTAATTTTCTATAAATTTTCTATCAGTTAATTCCCCCCCAAAAATTTGAATACACAAATGTGGCTGCGGGGGGAACTGATTCACTCAGCATGAATGGACTACAGGTAAATAAAAACAATACACACACACAAAAAAACATTAAAACAAATATATATATCTTTTTTTAATTTTTTAATTTAGATTAATTTAGATTATAATCGATTCTAACATATTCAAATCAATGCATCGATTCTAACACATTAGATCGTTACACCCCTAATCGTTACAGAGTCGGTCAGTAGCAACTGCAGCCATGTTGTTGAGGCAGGAATGTGCAGTCTGTTGTAAACGGCCAGGTCTGGTTGATTGATTGATTGATTGAAAAGTTTATTAACAGATTGCAGAATGGGTACAGTACAGTACAGCTCAATACATACAATTGTTAAGAGGATGCAGACCAGAGAAAGACTTTCGTCTTGTTTACATCAGGGTCCCCCATTTTCAATTCATCATAACATAATATGACATACACGACATACAGATAGACAGTACTGCTACATCTATACATTTATGACATACCAGATTTGCAAATACAGTACTGTTTGTGATACAAAAAGAGTCCAGAAAAGAGAGTATATACATTTGACGTAGAAACTGTACATTGGAGGAGGTTGGGTAGGTGGGGTGGGGGGGGGGGGGACACTGTACAACTGTACAAGCAAAACTGTACATTGGAGGAAATGGGGAAAATGGGAAGAATACAGGAGGGGAAGTAACAACATCACAGAGGTTTGAAAAGGATACAAGGAAATGAATAAAAATGTAAATAAATAATGCAAATGTAGAAGGGACCGAAGGACCCATGTCACACTTTTTCTTTACTCATTTTTTGTCTATTTGTTTTAATTTATGTACTGTGTATTGTCTATGAATGTTGTCTATGTATGTTGTTGAAAAAATGAAAATAAAAATTTAAGTTTAAAAAAAAAAAAAAAAAAAACTGTACATTGGAATATTGACAACCATACTTGGTCATTTACTGTACATTGGAGGGGGTTGGGTTAGGACATTTACAGGGGCCAGTTTCGAATTGCAGTCTCCCGTAGGTGTTCTTTGAGAGTGGTTTTGAAAGTGGGTAGGGATTCACATTCCTTTACAGCAGTGGGTAGGGCGTTCCACATTGTGGCATAATTGCGAAACGTGTTTAGTCCCTTGTTTGAGCCGAATCTGGGTTTAACATGATTTGTGGAGCTCCCTCTGGTGTTGTGATCGTGGTATTCACTGACCTTTGGGAAGTATTTTGACATGTACATGGGTACCTTGGTCGTGTAGTGTATCTTGTAGACCAGGCCCATTGCACGTTGCTGTACTCTGTCGTCTACTCTAAGCCATCCTAGGTTGTCAAAGTGGGCAGGGGTGAGGTGGGTTCTAGGAGTAAGGTCAAGCAGTAGTCTGACCAGTTTGTTTTGAGATGTTTGTAATTTTGTTTTTAGCGCCTTTGAGGTGCTTTGGTACCATGAGGTGCAAGCATAGTCGTAGTACCCTTGAATGAGTGCTCCTGCCAGAGTCTTCAGGGTATTCTTGTTTACCAGAGAGGAGTTCCGGTACAAGAATCGAGTTCGTTGGTTGATTTTTTTTATTACATTGGATGCCATTTTTCCAAAGATTTGCCTCTAGGATGGAACCCAGGTAGGTAATTTCTTCTTTCCTTGTGACAATATTGTCACCCACTGTAACTGAGAAGCCGTCAGTCTTGCTGAGTTTGTTATTTGAACCGAAGAGAATGGACTCTGTTTTGCCCATGTGTGTAATGATAGTTTGTTATCAGCGAGCCAGGTGCAGATTTTGCCTAGTTCCGAGCTGAGGGTTTTTTCAACCTGTAACTTGTTCTTGTCAGAGACCAGCAGGGCAGAGTCGTCCGCAAACATGAACAAGTTGCAGTCACAAGCTGACGACATGTCATTTGCATAAATTAGGAACAGTAGCGGTCCTAGTATGCTTCCTTGTGGAACACCACAGCTCACTGGGAGGGGGGGGGATAGGGTACCATTTACCTCCACCATCTGTTCTCTCCCCTCCAGGTAGGATTGCATCCAGCTCACTGATAGACTATCAAAACCAATTGCTTTTAGCTTGTCAATCAGAATGGAGTGATTGACAGTGTCGAAGGCCTTTTGTAGGTCCAGCATGACCATGCCGCAGTATTTGCCTGCGTCCATCTCTTGTTTGATGTGGTCGTTTAAATAGAGAAGGCATGTGTCAGTGGAGTGGGATGTTCTGAAGCCAGATTGGAATTCGTAGATTAGATTTTTTTCCGCAAGGTACAGTACTTTTCGACCTGTTCGTATACTATTTTTTCCATGACTTTTGAGATGGAGGTAAGGATAGAAACAGGGCGGTAGTTGCCTGGGTCTAATTTGCTGCCCTTTTTGTGCAGGGGTGTTACTCTCGCAATTTTGAAGTCCTTGGGGACGTGTCCCTGTTTTATGGAGAGGTTTATTATGTGTGTGATGACTGGGGTGATGGCTGCTGCTGAGTCTCTGAGGAATTTGGAGGGGATGTTGTCATGGCCAGTGGCCTAGGTCGGTTGGAGGGCGCTCAGTTTTTTTAGTACCTCATCTGTTGTTATCATTTCCAGTTTGAAATCGTCTTTGCGGACCCCTAGGTTCTTGTAGTATGCTACTATGTGTTCTACCCCATAATGCCCTGAGTGGGAGGGTAGTTTGTTTACCAGTGTTGTGGCTATGTTTGTGAAGAAAGTGTTTAAGTAATTGGCTACATCCAGCTTGTCTGTGATGAGCGTGTTGTCCGTCTTTATGTTTATGTTTGAGAATCTGGTTTTAAGTTTTTTACTGCAGCCTAGTTGATAATTGAGTAATTTCCAAAGTTCACGTGGTTTGTTTTTGTTTTCCTCAGTTTCGTCATTGATGAAATTTCTTTTTGCAGTTTTGATCATGGAGTTTACGTCATTTCTTAGTCCCTTTCTTTCCAGTTTGAGTTCAGTCACGTGGCCTTGGAGTTCACTGCTCGTGCTTTTGGTAAGCTTTGACTGACTTTTACGAAACTGAGAGCATTTTTTGTCTCTGGTTTTCATAGCGGTCAGTATTTCAGCGTGCATCCACGGCTCAGCGCGATTTTTTACCCTGGTGCTTCTTAGGTAGTAGTATTGATGAAAATTTGGTTTTGAAACCAAGCCATGTTTCTTCAACCAGTGTACCATTGAGTTCATCTGACCAGTCCAGGCTCTCCAGTTCAAGGTTCAAGGCCTTGCTAGAGTAGGTTTTGAGGTCTCTAGACGTGACTGTTTTGTGACAGCCAGCCTTTTGTTTTAGCTTTTTGCGGGTACAGAATATCATATAATGATCACTTAACCTGTATGCTATAACCCCTTTATTGGAGATCTTGGACTTGTCAGAGGTCAGGATGAGGTCAATGGTAGTCTGAGTTGATTCACACACACGTGTGGGTTGGGTGATTAGCTGGCTGAGGCCGTGCAGATCACAAAACCTATTGAAGGATTTGAAGATGGGTGCATCTTTTTGTTGCATATCCGTGTTCCAATCCCCAATACGAATATTTTCTGCATCCTCAGCTCCAGCTAAGCAGAACAGATTTAGCCCTTTCAAATAGAATTTCCACCCATACAGTTTCAATAGCCTCATGATCTAGGTCAGTACGGTTAATGAATTTGGTGTCTTTATGAATGTACATACAGACACCACCTCCATACTTGTTTCTGTCATTACGGACTATTGAATAATTCTCCAATCTATTTCAGGGTCTGCTATTGATGAATCCAGTTTAGTTTCAGAAAAACAGAATGTTTACCTTACCGCTAATAAATGGATGGAGCTAACGACAGATACACACACACATACAGACACTCAAACACACACACACACACAACATTTTATAATTACCCTACTGTTAATAAACTAGCAATGACTGAATCCACAACATAGTTTTCACTGTGTTCACTTCCCTGTGTGCAGGAGCCGTTCGGTCTTTGTTACCTTTGCAAATAATAAACACAGGTCACCAACATCGTAAAATCCAGCTCTATCTTATGGAGCATATAGAAACATAGAAGCAGTAGCTAAGCAGCAGCACACCGGTGCTTTTAGTAGTATATTTTATGTAACTGAAATGCAGTATCGTGTCTTTTTTTAAAGGTGTATTCATGTAGATTTCTGTATCTGTGTCTGTATATTTATCCGTTTCTGTATCTGTGTCTTTATCTGTATCTGTATATTTATCTGTTTCTGTGTCTGTATATTTATCTGTATCTGTTTCTGTGTCTGTATATTTATCTGTGTCTGTATCTGTATCTGTATTGTATCTGTAACAGTGACAAAAAGGACCATGATGGAAATAAGTCCTGGACTTTATAATGTTATCCTTGACACTGAATGCAAGTTGTTTTCATTCTTTTGTCAAATAAACTGATGCAGTGGTCTGTTATTGGTTTGTCTTTGTTACCTGGGCCCTGTTCCTCGTATGTGGCAAATTTTTAGGATAACAAGACATAAGTCAGGCTTTTCGGTTCCACAAAGTAAGTTTGGCTAAATCACTATAGCAACAGATCCATAAACTTGAGCCCGCTCCTGCGCAGGGTGGCTTCAGTTAGCTGGATACGCTGGCCACTCCCTCGGAAAGAAAATGCCAGCTCCCTTCCTCAGAGATCCCATTATACCATTCTGAATAATGCTGTTGTGCTTCGTTTTTCTAGAGGGGTCGCGAGCAGCCGCGGGGGGGTCGCGAGATGATTTCCAGAATGTATTGATTTCATAGAATGTGTGAAATACGCCTATAATTAAAAACAATTAAAATACATTAAACTGGTCAAATAACTGCTTTTGAAATGTAAAATAATAGACCTAAAATGCTGATAATAAATAATAATTCAGCCTATGGATTTACTTGCATACATTTGCAATAATGCATGTCATAGCTACGGCGCACGCGACACACACTGTGGTGATTTAATAACGGATCATTGCAAATGTGAATCCCGCTGGGATATTTTTAATGAATGAATCAATTAGATACTCTTTGGGCTTGTTTTTATCTACTTATTCTGAAAGAGTTGAAATAATAATTTTTTCGCTAGCAAGATCTCATTCGATGATTCATTCCATTAAGCCTACTGCCAGCAGGCACATTTAAAGAAATATAATCTGATTGATTGGGGTAATGGGGGACTTAAAATGTGCCTATAGATATGCATTTAACTTGTCTGGGATATTTTCCCGTTAGAAGATCATGGTTTCGGCGATCGACACCTCCCCCTTTTGAACTAAGACGGCCACGTGCAATTATCCTGATTACTGAAGAATTAACAAGATTTAGCCCAAATGAGCCTTTGAGAAACCGAGATAGCCTGACTTCAATCATCGGGTTAATTTAAGCTGGCTAATAGGACTTTTGATCGACTTAGTTGAACCAGGTACGAGGAACAGCGCCGTGTTTGATGCAGTGGTCTGTTATTGGTTAGTCCTTGTCACCTGATGCGCTTGATGCAGTGGTCTGTTATTGGTTAGTCCTTGTCACCTGATGCGCTTGATGCAGTGGTCTGTTATTGGTTAGTCCTTGTCACCTGATGCGCTTGATGCAGTGGTCCATGCTACTGGTGATCTCCATGACCCAGCCCTGCTCATGTCTCTTCTTGAGAGGAGCCTCATCCACCTATAAAGGATGGAATTCACACAATCACATTATGATTCTCCCGCTCCCCTCGCTGCACGGCGCGCCGGGTCAAGGAGCTTGAAGCGGTTCTGTGCGTCGATGGGGAGCGAAACAGACTGCAGATGAAAGTGGCCCAAATCTGATGATGTTTTTGCTCGTCATCATGTGCCTCGGATCTGTTTTGTTCACGACAGTGTGAACGGCACAAATCACATGGAATCTGATATTTTCATATTCTGATTTGGGCCACTCTCATATGTGGGCTTAAATCAGATACAGGTCTGATCTTTTTGCAAAGGTCATGTGACCTTCATCTGACCTTTCATGTGACCTTTCATGTGACCTTTCACATCACTCTAGATTGACATTTGTCACAAGTTTTCTTACGTCCATCTTCTTTCTTGTTCATTTACACATGTGGGTCAAGTTCCGGAGCAGTGACCAGTTCCCACTGGAATCTGATATTGGCCACATAAAAAATTATTATAGGGCCCGCGTCCATTTACCGCATTTTTATGGGCGCAATCGTCTTTTTTCAATTGATCCCAATGAGGAGGGAGCGTATGCGGCCGCATGCTGCCGCCTGTAGGAAATGCGCTGCAGTCGGCTTCTTTTTTTCATCGCCTTTCAGTTTTTTTGTGCGGCCGCACCCAGCGTTTAAAGTTGAAAACTTCTGAACTTTTCAGAGTGATGAGCTGAGCGCCTTTTCAGACAACCAATCACAGCCAATCATATTTACCGTGGCGCTCGTGACACATTGTAACCTGACACCGGAGTTGCCTGCCTACCCACAATAAACGGGCCAGGAGAAGTACGAGGGCAAGCGTCTGCTGGTTGGTGGTCATTGCGATTCGCGACGAAGCCCAAATACACTAATAACTACACGAATACACTAATAAAAGGGCGAACTGTGGTCTCAGGCAATAACTATATATGTAATTAATATACAATAAAGTGTATTAAAATATGCTATATGTCCAAAACCGCGGCAGTAAAATACTAAATAGAAATACGAAATAGATTTCTTTCTCTCTGTCATCAGGTAGGTTGGTGAGTGACAGCTCGTTGCCATAGCTACAGAAGGCACGCGCTGCGTTTTTTTCTCTCGCCGCAAGCGCTTCATCCCAGCACTACCAGCGCTCCGCCAGCGTTTTTCAGCTGGAAGTGTGCTGTAGGTGGACGCATGCCCTAAGGCTCGCAGTGGGTAGACAAATCCGTCCGTGAAGCTCTGAAAGCGCGCACCACAGCATACAACGCCGGGCTCGTGGCAGGCAACATGAATGACCACAAGGTGGCGAGATACAACGTAAGGAGGACAGTAATAGAAGCAAAACGGCGCTACAGGAATAAAATTGAACTTCAGTTTGAACAGGCTGACTCCAGAGCTATGTGGCAGGGCCTCAGAACGATGACAGATTACAAAGGCACCTCCCTCAAACTGAACAGTGACATCTCCTTAGCAAATGATCTCAATACCTTCTATGCGAGGTTCGAGGCTGGGAATAACAACACCAGCCTACAAACCACGGCAATGGGGGGGGGGGGGGGGGGGTCTGCTGATGGAGACTCAGTGTTCAGGGTAACAGAGCATGAGGTGAGGAGGACCTTTAAAAAAAGTGAATATCAGGAAGGCAGCAGGACCGGACGGCATCCCCGGCCGCGTCCTAAAAGTCTGTGCCGACCAACTGGCCCCGGTATTCACTGACATATTTAACCTGTCCTTAGAACAGGCTGTCATCCCCACCTGCCTGAAGAAGTCCACTATCATCCCTGTACCTAAAAAATCCAAGCCTGCTTGCCTCAACGACTACCGCCCTGTAGCTCTCACCTCCATAGCCATGAAGTGCTTTGAGAAGTTAGTAAAGGGCTACATCTGCTCCTCCCTCCCCATCAACCTGGACCCCCTGCAATTTGCATACCGCCCCAACAGGTCCACGGAAGACGCCATAGCCCATGTGCTGCACACAGCAGCATCACACCTGGACAAGAGGCAGGGGAACTATGTGAGAATGCTATTCATCGACTACAGCTCAGCATTCAATACCATAGTCCCCTCCAAACTCATAGCCAAGCTCAGGGACCTGGGCTTGAACTATGACCTCTGCCAGTGGGTCTTAGACTTCCTGACGGGCAGACCCCAGGTGGTGAGAGCAGGCAACTGCACCTCCTCATCCATCACCCTCAACATAGGGGCCCCTCAGGGCTGTGTTCTGAGTCCCCTCCTCTACTCCCTGTACACACATGACTGTGTGGCTCAGCGGAACAACAACACAATCATCAAATTTGCTGACGACACAGTAGTGGTGGGCCTGATCTCTGCAAACGACGAGAGGGCCTACCTGGAGGAGGTCAAGGTCCTGGCGGGATGGTGCCAGGAGAACAGCCTCTCCCTGAACGTCAGCAAAACAAAGGAGATGATTGTGGACTTTAGGAGGTCGGGGGTCAGGGACTACAGCCCCCTCAGCATCGACGGGGCACCGGTTGAGAGAGTGAACAGTTTTAAGTACCTCGGAGCCCACATATCAGAGGACTTGACATGGACCACACACAATGACAGTGTTGTGAAGAAGGCACGACAACGCCTCTACTTCCTCAGGCGCCTAAGGAAGTTCCAAGTCAGTCAGAAGATCCTTAAGAACTTCTACTCATGTACAATAGAGAGCATCCTGACTGGCAACATCACCTCCTGGTTTGGGAATAGCACCGCACAAGACCGTAGCAGACTACAGAGAGTGGCACGTTCAGCCAAACGCACAATTGGAGGGGGGCTTCCCACTCTCCAGAACATTTACAACAAGCGGTGCAGGGGTAAGGCTGAGAGAATTATCAAGGTCTCCAGCCACCCAAACAACTGCCTCTTTGAACTGCTGCGGTCAGGCAAGCGATACCGGAGTCTCATGGCAAGCACAGAAAGACTCAGAAGAAGCTTCTATCCCCAGGCCATCAGGTTGCTCAACCAACAATAACACTATGCAACAACCATCAAATGCACTCACAACACACACATCCACACACACACACTCACTTTAAACAAACAACACACTGCAGCACCCACTCCCCACACTTTAGAACACCTAAACACACTTTATATTTATTGGCAAAGGATTTGCACTACAACCCATACCTCAGTACACCTTACTGTAAATTGTACCTCATCCCATTTCTGCTTTGCACTATATACAGTAGTATATTGTATATTAGTATATTGCATAGTATATTGTATGGTAACTCAGTTACTTCTATTCTGCATTGAACATTGTACATATGTATATACTGAACACTGTATCTACGTACGTGACTTACATTTTTTACTTCTATTTTTACATGCTATACTATTTTATTTCATACTTATCTTTTGTCTAGCACAGTCTCTGGAGCGTAACAGAAAGAAGCATTTTGTATAAAAGTATTCTGTACTTCTGTATGACAACTATTAAAGAAACTTGAACTTGATGAACTCTGACCTCTGCGATGACCCCCACACACCCAGCGATGACCGCGGCTTTAGCCTGAGCCCCACTCATGCCCCCGAGGCCAGAGGTCACGAGGACACGCCCCCTCAGGTCTCCAGAGCCCAGGTACCTCCTGCCTGCATTCAGCACGGTCAGCTGTGAAGGAAGTGAACAAAATTGTTTTCATTTTCAAACCCGTTTATTTCAACTCGTGAGACACAGCCGCACCGTTAGCCTAGCTTAGCGTCATTCACTGGAAGTAGGTGTGCCAGTGTAGCCTAGTTCCCAACAGTCACGAAATACACTCCAAATACAACTCCAAAACTGATCTCATCACCTCAAAAGCCCAGTTTTTCAAAAAACAACAGGGCTTTTGAGGCGATGAAATCACTGCGCCCAGGCAGCTGTGTTTCTGCAAGAAATAGTTCCGAGTATATATCTGCTTAGAAAACGAAAAATGTCAAATTCTTTATTCTTATTTCTCCACGTGGTAAATACGCAGGTCACAACATGTTTACAGGAACGTTTTGGAACTAGGCCCCGATACTAGGCTACACTGGCACATCTAGTTCCAGTGAATGACGCTAAGCTAGGCTGTTCCCTAAGCCTAATGCATGCACAGAGAAGAAAAGGGTATGTGTCTCCTCGTCTAACTCCAGGGTATTATATAATATAATTTCCCAAAAAGCTGGCGTGTTCCTTTAAGTAAAGGAACTGTGGGTGTTTCTCTACGAACCAGAGTGCCGTGAACGATGCCCTGTGGTCCGATGTAGCAGTAGCTGCCAGCGGTCATCTGGCCGTACCTGAGAAAGACACACACCCACACAGTCACCACAGTGACGAACACAGGAGTTTCCACCACAGTGACTAACACAGGAGTTTCCACCACAGTGACGAACACGGGAGTTTCCACCACAGTGACTAACACAGGAGTTTCCACCACAGTGACGAACACGGGAGTTTCCACCACAGTGACTAACACAGGAGTTTCCACCACAGTGACTAACACAGGAGTTTCCACCACAGTGACTAACACAGGAGTTTCCACCACAGTGACTAACACAGGAGTTTCCACCACAGTGACTAACACGGGAGTTTCCACCACAGGGACTAACACGGGAGTTTCCACCACAGTGACTAACACAGGAGTTTCCAGTTCAAAAAGTAGAGAAGTATTTGCTATTGAATGGACTTAAGTATCTAAAGTAAAAGTATGCATTCTACATGACGTTTGTGTATGCCAGTGATTGGGAGCATTCAATACTTGAACCATTGACCTCTAAAAGGTTATGTTAAAATGGTATGATGCCGCTCTGATGAAAGGTTATGTTAATTGATTGATTGATTGATTGATTGATTGATTGATTGGCATTAAAAACGTACATTGATACACCCAGGGCAAACATCTTCTCATACTTTTCTCTGGATGAGTAGTTGGGAATAACCTGAGTGAGACAGAGAGATAATAAGCTGAAACAGAGATAATAAGCTGAAACAGAGATAATAAACTGAAACAGAGATAATAAACTGAAACAGAGATAATAAGCTGAAACAGAGATAATAAACTGAAACAGAGATAATAAACTGAAACAGAGATAATAAGCTGAAACAGAGATAATAAACTGAAACAGAGATAATAAGCTGAAACAGAGATAATAAGCTGAAACAGAGATAATAAACTGAAACAGAGATAATAAACTGAAACAGAGATAATAAACTGAAACAGAGATAATAAGCTGAAACAGAGATAATAAACTGAAACAGAGATAATAAGCTGAAACAGAGATAATAAGCTGAAACAGAGATAATTATACTGATAGTGAAACAGAGAGAAACATATTAACGTAAAGAAAGTGGGATTAAAGGGGAACGCCACCCATTTTAAGAATTCTGTTACGGCTTCCACTCCTCAACCCTCCACACCTGTCTCACCCCCCCTGCTCTTCACCTCCTCAACCCTCCACACCTGTCTCACCCCCCCCCTGCTCTTCACCTCCTCAACCCTCCACACCTGTCTCACCCCCCCCCCCCCTGCTCTTCACCTCCTCAACCCTCCACACCTGTCTCACCCCCCCTGCTCTTCACCTCCTCAACCCTCCCTACCTGTCTCACCCCCCCTGCTCTTCACCTCCTCAACTCTCCATACCTGTCTCACCCCCCCCTGCTCTTCACCTCCTCAACCCTCCATACCTGTCTCACCCCCCCTGCTATTCACCTCCTCAACCCTCCATACCTGTCTCACCCCCCCTGCTCTTCACCTCCTCAACCCTCCACACCTGTCTCACCCCCCCCCCCTGCTCTTCACCTCCTCAACCCTCCACACCTGTCTCACCCCCCCTGCTCTTCACCTCCTCAACTCTCTATACCTGTCTCACCCCCCCCTGCTCTTCACCTCCTCAACCCTCCATACCTGTCTCACCCCCCCTGCTCTTCACCTCCTCAACCCTCCATACCTGTCTCACCCCCCCCCTGCTCTTCACCTCCTCAACCCTCCATACCTGTCTCACCCCCCCTGCTCTTCACCTCCTCAACCCTCCATACCTGTCTCACCCCCCCTGCTCTTCACCTCCTCAACCCTCCATACCTGTCTCACCCCCCCCTGCTCTTCACCTCCTCACTCTCCATACCTGTCTCACCCCCCCTGCTCTTCACCTCCTCAACCCTCCATACCTGTCTCACCCCCCCCTGCTCTTCACCTCCTCAACCATCCACACCTGTCTCACCCCCCCCCTGCTCTTCACCTCCTCAACCCTCCCTACCTGTCTCACCCCCCCTGCTCTTCACCTCCTCAACCCTCCATACCTGTCTCACCCCCCCTGCTCTTCACCTCCTCAACCCTCCATACCTGTCTCACCCCCCCTGCTCTTCACCTCCTCAACCCTCCATACCTGTCTCACCCCCCCCTGCTCTTCACCTCCTCAACCCTCCATACCTGTCTCACCCCCCCCCTGCTCTTCACCTCCTCAACCCTCCATACCTGTCTCACCCCCCCCCTGCTCTTCACCTCCTCAACCATCCATACCTGTCTCACCCCCCCTGCTCTTCACCTCCTCAACCCTCCACACCTGTCTCACCCCCCCCCTGCTCTTCACCTCCTCAACCATCCATACCTGTCTCACCCCCCCCCTGCTCTTCACCTCCTCAACCCTCCATACCTGTCTCACCCCCCCCCCCTGCTCTTCACCTCCTCAACCCTCCATACCTGTCTCACCCCCCCCTGCTCTTCACCTCCTCAACCCTCCATACCTGTCTCACCCCCCCCCCCTGCTCTTCACCTCCTCAACCCTCCATACCTGTCTGACCCCCCCCCCTGCTCTTCACCTCCTCAACTCTCCACACCTGTCTCACCCCCCCTGCTCTTCACCTCCTCAACCCTCCATACCTGTCTCACCCCCCCCCTGCTCTTCACCTCCTCAACCCTCCATACCTGTCTCACCCCCCCCCCCTGCTCTTCACCTCCTCAACCCTCCATACCTGTCTCACCCCCCCTGCTCTTCACCTCCTCAACCATCCATACCTGTCTCACCCCCCTGCTCTTCACCTCCTCAACCCTCCACACCTGTCTCACCCCCCCTGCTCTTCACCTCCTCAACCATCCATACCTGTCTCACCCCCCCCCTGCTCTTCACCTCCTCAACCCTCCACACCTGTCTCACCCCCCCTGCTCTTCACCTCCTCAACCCTCCACACCTGTCTCACCCCCCCCCTGCTCTTCACCTCCTCAACCCTCCACACCTGTCTCACCCCCCCCCCTGCTCTTCACCTCCTCAACCCTCCACACCTGTCTCACCCCCCCCCTGCTCTTCACCTCCTCAACCCTCCATACCTGTCTCACCCCCCCTGCTCTTCACCTCCTCAACCCTCCCTACCTGTCTCACCCCCCCCTGCTCTTCACTTCCTCAACCCTCCATACCTGTCTCACCCCCCCCCTTGCTCTTCACCTCCTCAACCCTCCATACCTGTCTCACCCCCCCTGCTCTTCACCTCCTCAACCCTCCATACCTGTCTCACCCCCCCTGCTCTTCACCTCCTCAACCCTCCATACCTGTCTCACCCCCCCTGCTCTTCACCTCCTCAACCCTCCCTACCTGTCTCACCCCCCCCCTGCTCTTCACCTCCTCAACCATCCACACCTGTCTCACCCCCCCCCCCCCTGCTCTTCACCTCCTCAACCCTCCATACCTGTCTCACCCCCCCTGCTCTTCACCTCCTCAACCCTCCCTACCTGTCTCACCCCCCCCCTGCTCTTCACCTCCTCAACCATCCACACCTGTCTCACCCCCCCCCCCTGCGCTTCACCTCCTCAACCCTCCACACCTGTCTCACCCCCCCTGCTCTTCACCTCCTCAACCCTCCACACCTGTCTCACCCCCCCTGCTCTTCACCTCCTCAACCCTCCATACCTGTCTCACCCCCCCTGCTCTTCACCTCCTCAACCCTCCATACCTGTCTCACCCCCCCCTGCTCTTCACCTCCTCAACCCTCCCTACCTGTCTCACCCCCCCTGCTCTTCACCTCCTCAACCCTCCATACCTGTCTCACCCCCCCTGCTCTTCACCTCCTCAACCCTCCATACCTGTCTCACCCCCCCTGCTCTTCACCTCCTCAACCCTCCATACCTGTCTCACCCCCCCTGCTCTTCACCTCCTCAACCCTCCATACCTGTCTCACCCCCCCCTGCTCTTCACCTCCTCAACCCTCCATACCTGTCTCACCCCCCCCCCCTGCTCTTCACCTCCTCAACCCTCCATACCTGTCTCACCCCCCCTGCTCTTCACCTCCTCAACCCTCCATACCTGTCTCACCCCCCCCTGCTCTTCACCTCCTCAACCCTCCATACCTGTCTCACCCCCCCCCTGCTCTTCACCTCCTCAACCCTCCATACCTGTCTCACCCCCCCCCTGCTCTTCACCTCCTCAACCCTCCATACCTGTCTCACCCCCCCCTGCTCTTCACCTCCTCAACCCTCCATACCTGTCTCACCCCCCCCCTGCTCTTCACCTCCTCAACCCTCCATACCTGTCTCACCCCCCCCCCTGCTCTTCACCTCATCAACCCTCCATACCTGTCTCACCCCCCCCTGCTCTTCACCTCCTCAACCCTCCATACCTGTCTCACCCCCCCCTGCTCTTCACCTCCTCAACCCTCCATACCTGTCTCCGGATCCGAGTTTTCTGATGAATACCCCCAAAACATGGAGGTCGCGAACGCAAATTATATACGCATGGAAGTATTGATTACGCCATAACGAATCATTAAAAAAATATACCGTTAACTGGAATATGTTGTGTGTGCCTTTACACATATGTTGGATAGGATTATGTAATTGGTTTGTCATTAAAAACCAATAATAATCGCTCGCCGGCTTCGCTGACCAGAGCTCTCTCAGATTCAAAGTTTTAATTGCAGCCTGGAACATACATGTTTCGGAACCAATGTGTAACTAGACAGTTACAATATAACATTTATATTAATTAACCCAGTTAATGCCTTAAGAGAAAGAGTCTGGTGGTCAATTGCTACGGAAATGTTGTGTCTTACTAATAATAACAGATTCGCGTATAACGTTAGTTCGCGGTTTATTCATAACGTTATGCACATTTCACAACACAGCCAGCTGTCAGAAACTGTACATTGTAACGTTGTTATTTCGCGGCCTGCCCATTTGATGTTCCCAAATCATATTCAGAAAGTATCACAGAGACTTCTATTGACCAAGGAATTAGTTATTATTAGTAAGACACAACATTTCCGTAGCAATTGACCACCAGACTCTTTCTCTTGTAACAGATATTTACTTGAGTAAAATCATGGAATTAATGTAAAATCAACACAAAGAAAGTATATTTAGATTTAAAGACTATTTTAATAAGCTTTCTTTGAATACAGTTTCTCTCCTGTGAAATACAAATGTTCAACAAAACCTCAGCTGGACCTCTTTCTTATATCCGAACAAGCAAAGATATCGCTGACAGTTCAGAACGTTGAAAATGTTTCACTGCATAGATTCATCTAGATTCATTTATTTTAACGCTTTAAATCATTTAAATTTATCTCCAAAGTTAAAGCAGCAAGGGGTCACCATGCCGGGGGTTAGGGTTAGGGTCGGGGGTCAGGGGTCATCACCATGCCATTGGTGATGATGGCGCGGGGGGAGCAGGGCAGGCTGGGGAACAGGCCCATGGGGTGACCGCTGTACATCACCAGGGTCTGCTGCTCCGTCATCTCACTGAGGTACTGCATCACCAGGAGGAACTACACACACACACACACACACACACACACACACACACACACACACACACACACACACACACACACACACGCACACATGGACACACACACACACACACATGGACACACACACACACACACACACACACACACACACACACATAGACATACACACACACACATAGACACACACACACACACACACATAGACACACACACACACACACAGACACGCACACACACATAGACATACACACACACACAGACACGCACACACACATAGACATACACGGACACACACGGACACACACACACACACAGACATATACACACACACACACATAGACATACACACACACACACACACACACACAGACATTGACATACACACAAACACAGACACGCACACACACATAGACATACACACACACACGCACACACACGGACACGCACACACACGCACACACATACACACACATACACACACACACATAGACATACACACACACACACGCACACATACGCACACACCACACACGCACCGCACACACACGCATGCACGGTTAGACATACACAATTAAGGTATAGACACACACGCAAACATATGATCCATTAGTCACTATCCACAAATCTTATCTTAACCCAATATAGGAATATCTTATCTTAACCCTACCCAATATAGGAATATCTTTTCTTAACCCTACCCAATATAGGAATATCTTATCTTATCCCTACCCAATATAGGAATATCTTATCTTAACCCTACCCGATATAAGAATATCTTATCTTAGCCCTACCCGATATAAGAATATCTTATCTTAACCCTACCCAATATAGAAATATCTTATCTTATCCCTACCCAATATAGGAATATCTTATCTTAACTCTACCCGATATAAGAATATCTTATCTTAACCCTACCCAATATAGAAATATCTTATCTTATCTTAACCCTACCCAATATAGGAATATATGATCTTATCTTAACCCTACCCGATATAAGAATATCTTATCTTAACCCTACCCAATATAGGAATATCTTATCTTAACCTTACCCAATATAGGAATATCTTATCTTAACCCTACCCAATATAGGAATATATGATCTTATCTTAACCCTACCCAATATAGGAATATCTTATCTTATCTTAACCCTACCCAATATAGGAATATCTTATCTTAACCCTACCCAATATAGGAATATCTTATCTTAACCCTACCCAATATAGGAATATCTTATCTTATCTTATCTTAACCCTTCCCAATATAGGAATATCTTATCTTACCTTATCTTTACCCTACCCAATATAGGAATATCTTATCTTAACCCTACCCAATATAGGAATATCTTATCTTAACCCTACCCAATATAGGAATATCTTATCTTATCTTAACCCTACCCAATATAGGAATATCTTATCTTAACCCAATATAGGAATATCTTATCTTAACCCTACCCAATATAGGAATATCTTATCTTAACCCTACCCAATATAGGAATATCTTATCTTATCCCTACCCAATATAGGAATATCTTATCTTAACCCTACCCGATATAAGAATATCTTATCTTAACCCTACCCGATATAAGAATATCTTATCTTAACCCTACCCAATATAGGAATATCTTATCTTATCCCTACCCAATATAGGAATATCTTATCTTAACTCTACCCGATATAAGAATATCTTATCTTAACCCTACCCAATATAGAAATATCTTATCTTATCTTAACCCTACCCAATATAGGAATATATGATCTTATCTTAACCCTACCCGATATAAGAATATCTTATCTTAACCCTACCCAATATAGGAATATCTTATCTTAACCTTACCCAATATAGGAATATCTTATCTTAACCCTACCCAATATAGGAATATATGATCTTATCTTAACCCTACCCAATATAGGAATATCTTATCTTATCTTAACCCTACCCAATATAGGAATATCTTATCTTATCTTAACCCTACCCAATATAGGAATATCTTATCTTAACCCTACCCAATATAGGAATATCTTATCTTAACTAGGGCTGGGCGATATGGCCTAAATATGATATCACGATATTTTCTGACCTTTCGGCGATACACGATACGCATCACGATGTTTTTCTTTTTTTCCCCAAAATTCATTATGAGGCTTACCAAGACAGTATTTGAGTTTGCAAGCTAACATTAAAGACAAAATAAAATACCCATGCATTTAGCATTTTTATATTATATATTAGATTTAGATTATTGGATTATTTATTAGATTATATATTGCATATATTTAGCAATGAGATATTATATGATTTAGATATGAAATATGATGAATTGAAAATGGGGGACCCTGATGTAAACAAGACGAAAGTCTTTCTCTGGTCTGCATCCTCCAGTCCGCTGTTGACTGTTGTTGTATTGAGCTGTACTGTATTATTTGTACCCATGCTGCAATCTTTTAATAACGTTCTCATTCATTCAGTCGGCAAACAGAATCATTTTGATTGACAGTCGCGTCTGCCAATTACGTCACATCGCTTGCACCCGCCCTGCTGTTCTTAGCACCAATCGGAAAGCGCGTATTTATTTTTTACTTCCGCCATTGGAGAGCTCAATGACAATAACAATGGCAGCTCGCCGCGGCCGACGTTTAGCTTTTAGCTCCGCAGAAGGACTAAACGACTGGAGGCATAATGATTTTACTTCAACGGATGTTATAATAAAAGCCTTTCCATACATCTGTCTGATTGAAAACGTTATTAACAGACCGCAGAATGGGCACAACTGAGTCAGCACGGGCTGAGATATGAACGAGCTTGCTATATCTAGGTCGACCTCGGTCGGCACTATGTAAATACGCTGATGTTATTGAAAGTGTAACTATATAGAGACCTCTGAACAGGTCCTGCATTATTATTATTATAACGTTAATGCCACAAAACGAATGCCTTTGTTATCATAAGTAGTCACTTTTGATGCAGTAGTGTGTGTGTGGGGCGGCGCTGTTCAAAAGTGTCAACGTGTGGACCAGATTGACGCGACACAAGCCTCTTGGGCAAAACATCACGATATCCACGATACGTTTAAAAAGTGTATCGTTAATGAACTGTACCCGATATTTATATAATATCGTCATATCGCCCAGCCCTAATCTTAACCCTACCCAATATAGGAATATCTTATCTTAACCCTACCCAATATAGGAATATCTTATCTTAACCCTACCCAATATAGGAATATCTTATCTTAACCCTACCCAATATAGACCCAATACACCTACTCTGTAATCAACACCCACCTGGGCCCAGTTACTGAACACCTGTCCGTTCCCTCCATAGGTGACCAGCTCCTGTGGAAACTGAGGGATGAACATAGACGTTAAACTGAGGGATGAACATAGATGTTAGACTGAGGGATGAACATAGACGTTAGACTGAGGGATGATGAACATAGATGTTAAACTGAGGGATGAACATAGACGTTAGACTGAGGGATGATGAACATAGATGTTAAACTGAGGGATGAACATAGACGTTAGACTGAGGGATGAACATAGACGTTAGACTGAGGGATGAACATAGACGTTAGACTGAGGGATGAACATAGACGTTAGACTGAGGGATGAACATAGCCGTTAGACTGAGGGATGAACATAGACGTTAGACTGAGGGATGAACATAGATGTTAGACTGAGGGATGAACATAGACGTTAAACTGAGGGATGAACATAGATGTTAGACTGAGGGGTGAACATAGACGTTAGACTGAGGGATGATGAACATAGATGTTAAACTGAGGGATGAACATAGACGTTAGACTGAGGGATGATGAACATAGATGTTAAACTGAGGGATGAACATAGACGTTAGACTGAGGGATGATGAACATAGATGTTAAACTGAGGGATGAACATAGACGTTAGACTGAGGGATGAACATAGACGTTAGACTGAGGGATGAACATAGACGTTAGACTGAGGGATGAACATAGACGTTAGACTGAGGGATGAACATAGCCGTTAGACTGAGGGATGAACATAGATGTTAGACTGAGGGATGAACATAGACGTTAACTGAGGGATGAACATAGATGTTAGACTGAGGGGTGAACATAGACGTTAGACTGAGGGATGAACATAGATGTTAAACTGAGGGATGAACATAGACGTTAGACTGAGGGATGAACATAGACGTTAAACTGAGGGATGAAGATAGACGTTAGACTGAGGGATGAACATAGATGTTAGACTGAGGGATGAACATAGACGTTAGACTGAGGGATGAACATAGATGTTAGACTGAGGGATGAACATAGATGTTAGACTGAGGGATGAACATAGACGTTAGACTGAGGGATGAACATAGACGTTAAACTGAGGGATGAACATAGATGTTAGACTGAGGGATGAACATAGACGTTAGACTGAGGGATGAACATAGACGTTAGACTGAGGGATGAACATAGACGTTAGACTGAGGGATGGACATAGACGTTAGACTGAGGGATGAACATAGACGTTATACTGAGGGATGAACATAGACGTTAAACTGAGGGATGAACATAGATGTTAAACTGAGGGATGAACATAGATGTTAGACTGAGGGATGAACATAGATGTTAGTTTGAGGGATGAACATAGACGTTAAACTGAGGGATGAACATAGATGTTAGACTGAGGGATGAACATAGATGTTAAACTGAGGGATGAACATAGACGTTAGACTGAGGGATGAACATAGATGTTAGACTGAGGGATGAACATATACGTTAGACTGAGGGATGAACATAGATGTTAGACTGAGGGATGAACATAGACGTTAAACTGAGGGATGAACATAGACGTTAAACTGAGGGATGAACATAGATGTTAAACTGAGGGATGAACATAGATGTTAGACTGAGGGGTGTACTTCACTGGGGTAGTTTTAACCCTTTCACTGCCACACTACAGAAGGTTAACCTTTCACTGCCACACTACAGAAGGTTAACCCTTTACTATCACACTACAGAAGGTTAACCCTTTACTATCACACTACCGACGATTACCGCTGCCTTCTGGCAGTGAAAGGGTCAACCGTTGGTAGTGTGATAGTAAAGGGTTAACCTTCTGCAGTGTGGCAGTGAAAGGGTTAACCTACTGTGTATTGTTGCAGTGAAAGGGTTAACCGCTTCGTAGTGTGAAAGTGAAAGGGTTAAAGGCCCAATCCGCGATACAAATGTAAACAAAAGTAGGCCGCATGGAAGCTAAAACGGAACGTGTACCGCATTTCATGGCTATAAAAGCTATGTTTGCGTGTGGATTATTTTAATGTTTTTTGAGTTTTACATTTAGTGGACGACGCTTTTATCCCAAGTGACTTTACGAACTGTGTGCAACAAAGCCATCAAGGCGAAGGGGTTCAACCTCTGGTGGTCACTGATAATTGGTATTGTTTGTTTAACAGTGCCAAACTCAAGTGCTTCACTTGGAGCATAGACAATACAATTGTATATGTATGTTTTTTAGGAGGTGTGGTTGGAGGGAGGAGGTGTGGTTGGAGGGAGGAGGTGGGAGGTGTGGTTGGAGGTGGGAGGTGTGGTTGGAGGGAGGAGGTGTGGTTGGAGGTGGGAGGTGTGGTTGGAGGGAGGAGGTGTGGTTGGAGGGAGGAGGTGTGGTTGGAGGTGGGAGGTGTGGTTGGAGGTGGGAGGTGTGGTTGGAGGGAGGAGGTGTGGTTGGAGGTGGGAGGTGTGGTTGGAGGGAGGAGGTGTGGTTGGAGGGAGGAGGTGTGGTTGGAGGGAGGAGGTGTGGTTGGAGGGAGGAGGTGTGGTTGGAGGGAGGAGGTGTGGTTGGAGGTGGGAGGTGTGGTTGGAGGGAGGAGGTGTGGTTGGAGGGGGGAGGTGTGGTTGGAGGGAGGAGGTGTGGTTGGAGGGAGGAGGTGTGGTTGGAGGGAGGAGGTGTGGTTGGAGGGAGGAGGTGTGGTTGGAGGTGGGAGGTGTGGTTGGAGGGAGGAGGTGTGGTTGGAGGGAGGAGGTGTGGTTGGAAGGAGGAGGTGTGGTTGGAGGGAGGAGGTGTGGTTGGAGGGAGGAGGTGTGGTTGGAGGGGGGAGGTGTGGTTGGAGGGAGGAGGTGTGGTAGCACCTTGCATGGTTGCTTCCGCCTGTCGGTGTGTGAATGAGTGAATGTGAGGCATAAGTTGCAAAGCGTGAACAGATACTCACCTGAGCCACCGCCGGGTCCAGGTTGTTCATTATCATGAGCATGATGGCTGCCGCCTGCCGTGTGCGACAGGGGTACTGGTCTATAGGGTACGCTCTGTAGAGACAAGACAGGGGTACTGGTCTAGAGGGTACGCTCTGTAGAGACAAGACAGGGGTAGTGGTCTAGAGGGTACGCTCTGTAGAGACAAGACAGGGGTAGTGGTCTAGAGGGTACGCTCTGTAGAGACAAGACAGGGGTAGTGGTCTAGAGGGTACGCTCTGTAGAGACAAGACAGGGGTAGTGGTCTAGAGGGTACGCTCTGTAGAGACAAGACAGGGGTAGTGACTAGAGGGTACGCTCTGTAGAGACAAGACAGGGGTAGTGGTCTAGAGGGTACGCTCTGTAGAGACAAGACAGGGGTACTGGTCTAGAGGGTACGCTCTGTAGAGACAAGACAGGGGTAGTGGTCTAGAGGGTACGCTCTGTAGAGACAAGACAGGGGTAGTGGTCTAGAGCAGTGATTCCCAACCTGGGGTCCGCGGACCCCTGGGGGTCCGCCAGGGGGCGCAGGGGGTCCGCCAGACCACAGATGATTTGAGGTATTTTTTTTTTTTTTTTTTTTTTATCATCAGAAGCATGAATAGTCTCTCCACTACAATAAAAAAATAAAGATAAATAAATAAACATCTAGACATGATTTTTGAATGTTAACAGTAGGCTACCGGGTAGCCGCTAAAACGCGAATCAGTTGACTGTATCACTTTCCGTAGCTAGCCTAGCACGCTAGTTAACTTTCTCGGCTCGTCTGCAGTCAGCCGCCAGAGGCGAAAATGTGTGACAAACGAAAAGGAGATGATGGCAGCTCATCTGCAAAAAAAGTTAGGACCTACAGCAATCGCGAAAATTACATCACCATGGGCTTCACTGAGGGACCAGACAAACGACCTGAGTGTGTGATTTGTGGAGAAAAGTTGGCAAACTCGAGCCTGAAGCCCAGCAAGCTGAAGAGACATCAGGCGTCTAAGCACCCAGAAACCGTTGGGAAGGATCCAGACTTTTTTCGGAGGAAAGAACAGTCTCTCAAGGCGAACAAGCCTGTTGATGTTAGAGTAGCGTGGAGCAGGGGTGGCAGTGATTTACAGAAGGCTACCGAAGCCTCCTTTGAGTGTTCGCTTTTAATTGCAAAAGCAAAGAAACCGCACAATATTGGCGAGCAGCTCATCAAACCAGCCTGCATCAAAATGGTTTAGAAACTGTGCGGCCCACAGGTGGCGGATAAACTAAAATCAGTACCACTCTCGAACAATGTAGTGAAATACCGAATTGATAAGATGTCAAGTGATTGCGAGCAGCAGCTGTCAGAAAAGCTTAGAAAGGGTCCATTTGCCATACAACCAGTGGCGGCTCTACCACTAGGGGCGCTAGGGCGCCGACCCACCTGCTGGCCAGCTGCTGTTAAATCAGAGAAGAAGAGAATAAAACTTTTTCGTTTTTGTGTTTTATAGCCCTATAAATAATATAAACATGTTTAAAATTAATAATATTTACTCATTTTAAGTATGTTTGTATTTCCAATGCACAATATAACGTTATTATCTAAATTAAAAAAACACCGTTTTCCAGAGCAGGAAGTGACATCACGTTTTTTTTATTTTTTTATTTTTTCGTATTTCTCGGGGGCAATACGCGATAGCGCTCTGCGTGCGCGTCACAGTTTGATCGCTGTCTCCGTCACAGCCAATCAGTGCATACGGCGTTGTGCGTTGAAATATGACTATTATGTTGGAATCCGAGCGCGATTTGAAGCGGTCTAGCCAGCAGCGTGAACTTCCGTGAAGGATTTTCCATAGCCGCATTTCGCGGAGACGCTCTCTGATTGGCCGACGCCAGTATTTCTTTCCATGGCAGAATTTCACAGAGACGATCTCTGATTGGCCGAATCCAATTTCTAGCTTCTAGCTTGGTTGAGATAGTTGTGTTGTTGTGAGATGCATGCTGTTTGTCTTAGAGCGTGCCGTGCCGTGACTGCAAGTTCTTAAGCTTAGGCACTCTTTCAAAGTTGGTTAAGGTTAGAGTTTGTCTTAGAGCATGGCGATAGAACGCCAGGTAGTTTTGCAGTCTGTTCGAGCGGAAATGGACAACGGAATGTACTTGTTGAGTGTTGTGGCAACGAGCTCAGCTGAGCTAACACTTGGCTAACTGCTAACTTGGCCCTGGACGTTCAACTAAACCGTGAGTCTCTCTCTCTCTCTCTCTCTCTCTCTCTCTCTCTCTCTCTCTCTCTGTATCTGTATCAATCTTGGATGCAATAATAACGTTACTTACCACACTGACTATCTCGATGGCTCATTGATTTAACTACTGCAGCTCTCTCGGATTGAAAATACGTGGATTATGGCTTGTTCAATATCGTCTATGTTTGAATGAATGAATGAATGAATGAATGAGAACTTTATTAACAGATTGCAGAATGCGTACAATACAGTACGGCTCAATACACACAATTGTTAAGGGGATGCAGACCAGAGAAAGACGTTTGTCTTGTTTACATCAGGGTCCCAGATTTTCGATTCATATCGATAGTTTAATAGCTAGCCTTGGCTCGTTTAACAATATGCAAAATATGTGTACAGCCCTGTACTCATACTGAAGTTATTCTTGGTATATAATAGGTCTGATTGTGTAACGAATCGATTCCACGTCGCGCTGTGTGTGAGAGAGAGAAGGAGAGAGGGAGAGATCTGCCTGTGTTTGTAGACGGGCGAGTTTTGTTTCTAACTTTTCTATTTATATATTGTGTTTCAAGTTGTGAATTAGAGTCTAGACTATACTTTATTTGACTGGTTGTGTGTTGTTGTAGTAACAGCTGAGCGACTCGTTCATAAGAGCCGATTCATTGCCGTGAGCGTGAGTCGAATCGCTCACGTCTGGCAATGAGTGTTGCGTGGTACTGTACTGTACAAAATGTTTGGTATAGCGCCCCCTAGTGGCGAAACCCACCGGCCGCCACTGCATACAACTTGATGAAACTACAACTGTCGCAGACGAGGCTGTGCTCATCGTTTATGTGCAATATATTGAAAATGAGGATCTGAAGCAGGACATTCTCATGTCAGTCAACCTTACTACCACCACTCGAGGTGAGGATATTTTTACTGCAGTGAATTCTTACTTCATTCAACATAAATGCAAACCGTTCACCATTAGGGCCTGATTTGAGAGGATGAATACAGGATTTGAATATTGGCCAACATTTTGAAATACATAAGGTGCAAGATTAGATTTGTTGATTGAAGGCACAAGTCAAAGAAGCATAGTGGGTCTAATTATGATGCATATGCCTGTGTATAAGCAGTTTGTTATTAAAATGACAAAAAAAAAGGTATTAAACCCAGCTAGGACAGATTCTCTCTGCTACTGATTGGAATTTCCTGTCTCATATTTAGTTTAATTTGTTGCATTGATTTGTTCCATAAATGCAAACCGTTCACCATTAGGGACTGATTTGAGAGGATGAATACAGGATTTGAATATTGGCCAAACATTTTGAAATGCATATGGTGCAAGATGAGATTTGTTGATTGAAGGCACAAGTTAAAGAAGCATAGTGGGTCTAATTGTGATGCATATGCCTGTGTATAAGCAGTTTGTTATTAAAATGACAAAAAAAAGGTATTAAACCCAGCTAGGACAGATTCTCTCTGCTACTGATTGGAATTTCCTGTCTCATATTTAGTTTAATTTGTTGCATTGATTTGTTCCATAAATGCAAGCCGTTCACCATTAGGGCCTGATTTGAGAGGATGAATACAGCATTTGAATATTGGCCAAACATTTTGAAATGCATATGGTGCAAGATGAGATTTGTTGATTGAAGGCACAAGTCAAAGAAGCATAGTGGGTCTAATTGTGATGCATATGCCTGTGTATAAGCAGTTTGTTATTAAAATGAAAAAAAAAAAATTTTATGGTATCTTATTAGGAGGGGGTCCGCGAATTTCATCAGAGATGTTTGGGAGTCCCTGGGGGGAAAAAGGTTGGGAACCACTGGTCTAGAGGGTACGCTCTGTAGAGACAAGACAGGGGTAGTGGTCTAGAGGGTACGCTCTGTAGAGACAAGACAGGGGTAGTGGTCTAGAGGGTACGCTCTGTAGAGACAAGACAGGGGTAGTGGTCTAGAGGGTACGCTCTGTAGAGACAAGACAGGGGTAGTGACTAGAGGGTACGCTCTGTAGAGACAAGACAGGGGTAGTGGTCTAGAGGGTACGCTCTGTAGAGACAAGACAGGGGTACTGGTCTAGAGGGTACGCTCTGTAGAGACAAGACAGGGGTAGTGGTCTAGAGGGTACGCTCTGTAGAGACAAGACAGGGGTAGTGGTCTAGAGGGTACGCTCTGTAGAGACAAGACAGGGTGGTCTAGAGGGTACGCTCTGTAGAGACAAGACATGGGTACTGGTCTAGAGGGTACGCTCTGTAGAGACAAGACATGGGTACTGACTAGAGGGTACGCTCTGTAGAGACAAGACAGGGGTAGTGGTCTAGAGGGTACGCTCTGTAGAGACAAGACAGGGGTACTGGTCTAGAGGGTACGCTCTGTAGAGACAAGACATGGGTACTGACTAGAGGGTACGCTCTGTAGAGACAAGACAGGGGTACTGGTCTAGAGGGTACGCTCTGTAGAGACAAGACAGGGGTAGTGGTCTAGAGGGTACGCTCTGTAGAGACAAGACAGGGGTAGTGGTCTAGAGGGTACGCTCTGTAGAGACAAGACAGGGGTACTGGTCTAGAGGGTACGCTCTGTAGAGACAAGACAGGGGTAGTGGTCTAGAGGGTACGCTCTGTAGAGACAAGACAGGGGTACTGACTAGGGATGTTTGATATTGGCTTTTTTACCGAGATCCGATATACCGATATTGTCCAACTCTTAATTTCCGATACCGATATATGCCCCCCAAAAAACGGATAATTTTTTTTTTGTATCTACTTTTTCTCCCATTTTCTATTTTTCTCCCATCCCAATTTTGTATCGTCCAATTCTACCCTCCCCTGTCTCGAACGCTGTTAGGCCATGCCTCCCACTGGCCGGCTGCATTGTGGACGAAGCCATACATCACGTGTCCCCTCCGGTACTCGAGGAGGCAGCCGTCGCATCTTTTCACCTGCACAGCGCGATCTCTCAGCGTCGAGGGTCTGCGTTTTTGGAGGGTACGCCGCCCCCGTCGCTTCCTGATTCTGCTGCGCAGGCGCACCCACCGACCTGTAGGAGTCGCTGTCCACAACGTCCGATCCCCACCCATCAGCTTCCCACCCCCTAACACTGCCAATTGTATTAGTATGAACGACCAGCCAAGCCGGTAGCAACGCGGAGAGCTGGGCTCGAACCCAGCGTCTCCTGCGTTGGTGGTGAGCGCCTTGCCCACTGCACCACCTAGCCGCCCGACAAAAACGGAATAATTTCAGGTAATTAACATTACATATCTCTTGTCGTGGAATTAACACAACATTATGCATACTTTTTAGGGATGCACGATATTGATTTTTTGACACCGATACTTTATGCTCCTCAAGCCGATAACCGATATCGATAACCGATATTTATTGTATTATATATATTTTTTTAAATGTATATATATATTTTTTTTGATAAAATTTATTTTTATTTTTTTAGTATTTATAAGCTCCGACGTCATCGGTACTGCTATCGGTACTCGAGAAATTATGGAGTTTTTTTTTTAGGAATTTAAACGTCGCAAACTAATCTTGTTGGCCGTTTTCTATATCTCTCCTGCCTCGGTGTCTCTGCCTGCGCAAGGAGCGGGCTGTGCTCACTCACACACTCACTCACACACACACTCACACACACACACACACACACACGGGTGCTGCCGAGTACAGACAGCTCTGCTCTCATCATGGCGGACAGAACAAAACGTTCAAAAGTCTGGGTCTATTTTACTAAAGTCGATGCTGACAACGCTCGTTGCCACAAGTGCAACAAGACATTTGCCAGTAATGTATAAGCGCTGGTACTTGTCAATGTGGCTGGCGGGGAGCTAACGTTATTAGCCTGAGCTCCGAGTAGAATAATGGCCGACAATCCGGAGGTAAATAAACGAACGAGAGCTTCTGATTGGTGGTAAGAAGAAGAGGTGGGTGCAAGCTGTGGGACGTAATTGGCAGATCGACTGTCTGCCTCCGAATGTAACGTGACTACGTCACAGCCAAGAAAGGGAGCGCTGGATTTGTGAAAAACTCCCTGTTCCTAAACCACACGCTGTCAGTCGTACCACAGTACTGGCAAAACGGGAGGAGGCTATAATAAAAACAAGCGCCCTTCATCCAAATCCACCCACACCGGATTTCTTTTAACCAAAAAATTTATTATATATTATCGGAGCTATCAATAACGTTATCGGGTTTATCGGGATGACGTCATAATTGCTGATATCGGCCCGATAATTATCGGCCCGATAATTATCGTGCATCCCTAATACTTTTGACAATAAATTAAATAAGAATTTCTTCTTACTTGCTTGCCTGGGTAAATAAAGGTTAAATAAAAGGTAAAAAAAAATTTAAATTTTTTTTTTTACATTTTAATGCCAATATCGGTAGGCCGATAATATCGGACATCCCTAGTAGTGATCTAGAGGGTACGCTCTGTGGAGACAAGGCATACAGATGTACAGAGTTGTAGTATTAACATGTACAGTGATACAGGTATAAAGACACTATGGTAGTAAGTCATGCTGGCCAGCAGTGTAACTAGTAGGTAAGGGATGTGTACAGATATAGATATAGTATCTGATATGTAAAAAGGATTATATGCAGGTATGTACAGACGGATGTGGATATATATATATGGTAAGAATAAAGAGTGGGGGTCCGGGTCCTCACCTCAGGCGCGCGGCGGGGCAGAAGCGGTACATGTAGATGTGTCCGTACTGTCGCAGCTCCTGAGCAAACTCAGCAGCCAGTGTTGCATGATGGGAGGAAGGGAAGTAACGCAGGGCATTCCTCAACGCCAGCTGGAGGGAAGAGCAGCGGGGGGGGGAGAAGAGGGTAAAAATCATATATTTATGTCTAGTAAACATATTTTATTGTATATATATATATATATATATATATATATATATATATATATATATATATATATATATATATATATATATATATATATATGCAATAAATAATATATATATATATATGTATGTCTAGTAAACATATTTTATTTCATATATATGTCTAGTAAGCATATATTTTATTGCATATATATATATATATGTCTAGTAAACATATTTTATTGCATATATATATATATATATTAGGGCTGACCCCTAAGTCGACTAATCGGTCGAAAGGAGCCGTAGTCGACTGGCCAACCTCTTAGCCGAATATAATAAAAAAATATATATATATTTATCATTTATTTTTATTTTTTATTTTTTTTATCATTCTTTCCAAAAGAAAAGAGGCCTAGAAGCGTGGCTAACGCTAATGGCACGCATACCAGAGGCTAACTGCCTACGAAAACAGGCACAGAGGCACTGAAAGAGGATTTCACCCATCTAATTGAGCCGAATCTGGGTTTAACATGATTTGTGGAGCTCCCTCTGGTGTTGTGATCGTGGTATTCACTGACCTTTGGGAAGTATTTTGACATGTACATGTAGTGTATCTTGTAGACCAGGCCCATTGCAAGTTGCTGTACTCTGTCGTCTACTCTAAGCCATCCTAGGTTGTCAAAGTGGGCAGGGGTGAGGTGGGTTCTAGGAGTAAGGTCAAGTAGTAGTCTGACCAGTTTGTTTTGTGATGTTTGTAATCTTGTTTTTAGCGCCTTTGAGGTGCTTTGGTACCATGAGGTGCAAGCATAGTCGTAGTACCCTTGAATGAGTGCTCCTGCCAGAGTCTTCAGGGTATTCTTGTTTACCAGAGACGAGATCCGGTACAAGAATCGAGTTCGTTGGTTGACTTTTTTTATTACATTGGATGACATTTTAGAGATTAGCCTCTAGGATGGAACCCAGGTAGGTAATTTCGTCTTTCCTTGTGACAATATTGTCACCCACTGTAACTGAGAAGCCCTCGGTCTTACTGAGTTTGTTATTTGAACCGAAGAGAATGGACTCTGTTTTGCCCATGTGTAATGATAGTTTGTTATCATATGCGAGCCATATGCAGATTCTGCCTAGTTCCGAGCTGAGGGTTTTTTCAACCTGTAACTTGTTCTTGTCAGAGACCAGCAGGGCTGAGTCGTCCGCAAACAGGAACAAGTTGCAGTCACAAGCTGACGACATGTCATTTGCATAAATTAGGAACAGTAGAGGTCCTAGTATGCTTCCTTGTGGAACACCACAGCTCACTGTGAGGGGGGGGGGATAGGGTACCATTTACCTCCACAATCTGTTCCCTCCCCTCCAGGTAGGATTGCATCCAGCTCACTGATAGACTATAAAACCGATTGCTTTTAGCTTGTCAATCAGAATGGAGTGATTGACAGTGTCGAAGGCCTTTTGTAGGTCCAGCTTGACCATGCTGCAGTATTTGCCCGCGTCCACCTCTTGTTTGATGTGGTCGTTCAAATAGAGAAGGCATCTGTCAGTGGAGTGGGATGTTCTGAAGCCAGATTGGAATTCGTAGATTAGATTTTCTTTCCGCTAGGTACTTTTCGACCTGTTCGTAGACAATTTTTTCCATGACTTTTGAGATGGAGGTGAGCATGTTGGGCTAGCTTACTGTAGCATGTTGGGCTAGCTTACTGTAGCATGTTGGGCTAGCTTACTGTAGCATGTTGGGCTAGCTTACTGTAGCATGTTGGGCTAGCTTACTGTAGCATGTTGGGCTAGTTTACTGTAACATGTTGGGCTAGTTTACTGTAGCATGTTGGGCTAGTTTACTGTAGCATGTTGGGCTAGCTTACTGTAGCATGTTGGGCTAGTTTACTGTAGCATGTTGGGCCAGCTTACTGTAGCATGTTGGGCCAGTTTACTGTATCATGTTGGGCTAGTTTACTGTAGCATGTTGGGCCAGTTTACTGTAGCATGTTGGGCCAGTTTACTGTAGCATGTTGGGCCAGTTTACTGTAACATGTTGGGCCAGCTTACTGTAGCATGTTGGGCCAGCTTACTGTAGCATGTTGGGCCAGCTTACTGTAGCATGTTGGGCCAGCTTACTGTAGCATGTTGGGCCAGCTTACTGTAGCATGTTGGGCTAGTTTACTGTAGCATGTTGGGCTAGTTTACTGTAGCATGTTGGCCTAGTTTACTGTAGCATGTTGGGCCAGCTTACTGTAGCATGTTGGGCTAGCTTACTGTAGCATGTTGGGCTAGTTTACTGTAACATGTTGGGCTAGTTTACTGTAGCATGTTGGGCTAGCTTACTGTGGCATGTTGGGCTAGTTTACTGTAGCATGTTGGGCTAGTTTACTGTAGCATGTTGGGCTAGTTTACTGTAGCATGTTGGGCCAGCTTACTGTAGCATGTTGGGCTAGTTTACTGTAGCATGTTGGGCTAGCTTACTGTAGCATGTTGGGCTAGTTTACTGTAGCATGTTGGGCTAGCTTACTGTAACATGTTGGGCCAGCTTACTGTAGCATGTTGGGCTAGTTTACTGTAGCATGTTGGGCTAGCTTACTGTAGCATGTTGGGCTAGCTTACTGTAGCATGTTGGGCTAGCTTACTGTAGCATGTTGGGCCAGCTTACTGTGGCATGTTGGGCTAGTTTACTGTAGCATGTTGGGCTAGTTTACTGTAGCATGTTGGGCTAGTTTACTGTAGCATGTTGGGCCAGCTTACTGTAGCATGTTGGGCTAGTTTACTGTAGCATGTTGGGCCAGCTTACTGTAGCATGTTGGGCTAGCTTACTGTAGCATGTTGGGCTAGCTTACTGTAGCATGTTGGGCTAGCTTACTGTAGCATGTTGGGCTAGCTTACTGTAGCATGTTGGGCCAGCTTACTGTAGCATGTTGGGCTAGCTTACTGTAGCATGTTGGGCTAGCTTACTGTAGCATGTTGGGCTAGCTTACTGTAGCATGTTGGGCTAGCTTACTGTAGCATGTTGGGCTAGCTTACTGTAACATGTTGGGCCAGCTTACTGTAGCATGTTGGGCTAGCTTACTGTAGCATGTTGGGCCAGCTTACTGTAGCATGTTGGGCTAGCTTACTGTAGCATGTTGGGCTAGCTTACTGTAGCATGTTGGGCCAGCTTACTGTAGCATGTTGGGCTAGCTTACTGTAACATGTTGGGCTAGCTTACTGTAGCATTTTGGGACAGTTTACTGTAGCATGTTGGGCTAGTTTACTGTAACATGTTGGGCCAGCTTACTGTAGCATGTTGGGCTAGTTTACTGTTACATGTTGGGCCAGCTTACTGTAGCATGTTGGGCTAGTTTACTGTAGCATGTTGGGCTAGCTTACTGTAGCATGTTGGGTCAGCTTACTGTAGCATGTTGGGCCAGTTTACTGTAGTATGTTGGGCCAGTTTACTGTAGCATGTTGGGCTAGTTTACTGTAGCATGTTGGGCCAGCTTACTGTAGCATGTTGGGCCAGCTTACTGTAGCATGTTGGGCTAGTTTACTGTAGCATGTTGGGCCAGCTTACTGTAGCATGTTGGGCCAGCTTACTGTAGCATGTTGGGCCAGCTTACTGTAGCATGTTGGGCCAGTTTACTGTAGCATGTTGGGCTAGTTTACTGTAGCATGTTGGGCTAGCTTACTGTAGCATGTTGGGCCAGTTTACTGTAGCATGTTGGGCCAGCTTACTGTAGCATGTTGGGCTAGCTTACTGTAGCATGTTGGGCTAGCTTACTGTAGCATGTTGGGCTAGCTTACTGTAGCATGTTGGGCCAGTTTACTGTAGCATGTTGGGCCAGCTTACTGTAGCATGTTGGGCTAGCTTACTGTAGCATGTTGGGCTAGCTTACTGTAGCATGTTGGGCTAGCTTACTGTAGCATGTTGGGCTAGTTTACTGTAACATGTTGGGCTAGTTTACTGTAGCATGTTGGGCTAGTTTACTGTAACATGTTGGGCCAGTTTACTGTAGCATGTTGGGCCAGCTTACTGTAGCATGTTGGGCCAGTTTACTGTAGCATGTTGGGCCAGTTTACTGTAGCATGTTGGGCCAGCTTACTGTAGCATGTTGGGCCAGCTTACTGTAACATGTTGGGCTAGTTTACTGTAGCATGTTGGGCCAGCTTACTGTAGCATGTTGGGCCAGCTTACTGTAGCATGTTGGGCTAGCTTACTGTAGCATGTTGGGCTAGCTTACTGTAGCATGTTGGGCCATCTTACTGTAGCATGTTGGGCTAGCTTACTGTAACATGTTGGGCTAGTTTACTGTAGCATGTTGGGCCAGCTTACTGTAGCAATGTGTAGCATGTTGGGCCAGTTTACTGTAACATGTTGGGCTAGCTTACTGTAGCATGTTGGGCTAGTTTACTGTAGCATGTTGGGCTAGCTTACTGTAGCATGTTGGGCTAGCTTACTGTAGCATGTTGGGCTAGCTTACTGTAGCATGTTGGGCTAGTTTACTGTAGCATGTTGGGCTAGTTTGCTGTAGCATGTTGGGCTAGCTTACTGTAGCATGTTGGGCTAGCTTACTGTAGCATGTTGGGCTAGCTTACTGTAGCATGTTGGGCCAGTTTACTGTAGCATGTTGGGCCAGCTTACTGTAGCATGTTGGGCTAGCTTACTGTAGCATGTTGGGCTAGCTTACTGTAGCATGTTGGGCTAGCTTACTGTAGCATGTTGGGCTAGTTTACTGTAACATGTTGGGCTAGTTTACTGTAGCATGTTGGGCTAGTTTACTGTAACATGTTGGGCCAGTTTACTGTAGCATGTTGGGCCAGCTTACTGTAGCATGTTGGGCCAGTTTACTGTAGCATGTTGGGCCAGTTTACTGTAGCATGTTGGGCCAGCTTACTGTAGCATGTTGGGCCAGCTTACTGTAACATGTTGGGCTAGTTTACTGTAGCATGTTGGGCCAGCTTACTGTAGCATGTTGGGCCAGCTTACTGTAGCATGTTGGGCTAGCTTACTGTAGCATGTTGGGCTAGCTTACTGTAGCATGTTGGGCCATCTTACTGTAGCATGTTGGGCTAGCTTACTGTAACATGTTGGGCTAGTTTACTGTAGCATGTTGGGCCAGCTTACTGTAGCATGTTGGGCCAGTTTACTGTAACATGTTGGGCTAGCTTACTGTAGCATGTTGGGCTAGTTTACTGTAGCATGTTGGGCTAGCTTACTGTAGCATGTTGGGCTAGCTTACTGTAGCATGTTGGGCTAGCTTACTGTAGCATGTTGGGCTAGTTTACTGTAGCATGTTGGGCTAGTTTGCTGTAGCATGTTGGGCTAGCTTACTGTAGCATGTTGGGCTAGCTTACTGTAGCATGTTGGGCTAGCTTACTGTAGCATGTTGGGCTAGCTTAATGTAACATGTTGGGCTAGTTTACTGTAGCATGTTGGGCTAGTTTACTGTAGCATGTTGGGCTAGCTTACTGTAGCATGTTGGGCCAGTTTACTGTAGCATGTTGGGCTAGTTTGCTGTAGCATGTTGGGCTAGCTTACTGTAGCATGTTGGGCTAGCTTACTGTAGCATATTGGGCCAGCTTACTGTAGCATGTTGGGCCTGTTTACTGTAGCATGTTGGGCTAGTTTACTGTAGCATGTTGGGCTAGTTTACTGTAGCATGTTGGGCTAGCTTACTGTAGCATGTTGGGCCAGTTTACTGTAGCATGTTGGGCTAGTTTACTGTAGCATGTTGGACTAGTTTACTGTAGCATGTTGGGCCAGCTTACTGTAGCATGTTGGGCTAGCTTACTGTAACATGTTGGGCTAGTTTACTGTAGCATGTTGGGCCAGCTTACTGTAGCATGTTGGGGCAGTTTACTGTAGCATGTTGGGCTAGTTTGCTGTAGCATGTTGGGCCAGTTTACTGTAGCATGTTGGGCTAGTTTACTGTAGCATGTTGGGCTAGTTTACTGTAGCATGTTGGGCTAGCTTACTGTAGCATGTTGGGCCAGCTTACTGTAGCATGTTGGGCCAGTTTACTGTAGCATGTTGGGCTAGCTTACTGTAGCATGTTGGGCCAGCTTACTGTAGCATGTTGGGCTAGCTTACTGTAGCATGTTGGACTAGCTTACTGTAGCATGTTGGGCTAGTTAACTGTAGCATGTTGGGCTAGCTTACTGTAGCATGTTGGGCCAGCTTACTGTAGCATGTTGGGCTAGTTTACTGTAGCATGTTGGACTAGCTTACTGTAGCATGTTGGGCTAGTTTACTGTAGCATGTTGGGCCAGCTTACTGTAGCATGTTGGGCTAGTTTACTGTAGCATGTTGGGCTAGCTTACTGTAGCATGTTGGGCTAGCTTACTGTAGCATGTTGGGCTAGCTTACTGTAGCATGTTGGACTAGCTTACTGTAGCATGTTGGGCTAGCTTACTGTAGCATGTTGGGCTAGCTTACTGTAGCATGTTGGGCTAGCTTACTGTAGCATGTTGGGCTAGTTTGCTGTAGCATGTTGGGCTAGTTTACTGTAGCATGTTGGGCTAGCTTACTGTAGCATGTTGGGCTAGCTTACTGTAGCATGTTGGGCCAGTTTACTGTAGCATGTTGGGTTAGCTTACTGTAGCATGTTGGGCTAGCTTACTGTAGCATGTTGGGCTAGCTTACTGTAACATGTTGGGCTAGCTTACTGTAGCATGTTGGGCTAGTTTACTGTAGCATGTTGGGCTAGTTTACTGTAACATGTTGGGCCAGTTTACTGTAACATGTTGGGCTAGTTTACTGTAACATGTTGGGCTAGCTTACTGTAGCATGTTGGGCCAGTTTACTGTAGCATGTTGGGCTAGTTCACTGTAGCATGTTGGGCTAGTTTACTGTAACATGTTGGGCCAGTTTACTGTAGCATGTTGGGCCAGTTTACTGTAGCATGTTGGGCCAGCTTACTGTAGCATGTTGGACTAGTTTACTGTAGCATGTTGGGCCAGTTTACTGTAGCATGTTGGGCCAGTTTACTGTAGCATGTTGGGCCAGTTTACTGTAGCATGTTGGGCTAGTTTACTGTAGCATGTTGGGCTAGCTTACTGTAGCATGTTGGGCCAGCTTACTGTAGCATGTTGGGCTAGTTTACTGTAGCATGTTGGACTAGCTTACTGTAGCATGTTGGGCTAGTTTACTGTAGCATGTTGGGCCAGCTTACTGTAGCATGTTGGGCTAGTTTACTGTAGCATGTTGGGCTAGCTTACTGTAGCATGTTGGGCTAGCTTACTGTAGCATGTTGGACTAGCTTACTGTAGCATGTTGGGCTAGCTTACTGTAGCATGTTGGGCTAGCTTACTGTAGCATGTTAGGCTAGTTTACTGTAGCATGTTGGGCTAGTTTACTGTAGCATGTTGGGCTAGTTTGCTGTAGCATGTTGGGCTAGTTTACTGTAGCATGTTGGGCTAGCTTACTGTAGCATGTTGGGCCAGCTTACTGTAGCATGTTGGGCTAGCTTACTGTAGCATGTTGGGCCAGTTTACTGTAGCATGTTGGGCTAGCTTACTGTAGCATGTTGGGCTAGCTTACTGTAGCATGTTGGGCTAGCTTACTGTAGCATGTTGGGCTAGTTTACTGTAGCATGTTGGGCTAGTTTACTGTAGCATGTTGGGAGTTTACTGTAACATGTTGGGCCAGTTTACTGTAACATGTTGGGCTAGCTTACTGTAGCATGTTGGGCCAGTTTACTGTAGCATGTTGGGCTAGTTTACTGTAGCATGTTGGGCTAGTTTACTGTAACATGTTGGGCTAGTTTACTGTAGCATGTTGGGCTAGTTTACTGTAACATGTTGGGCCAGCTTACTGTAGCATGTTGGGCTAGCTTACTGTAGCATGTTGGGCCAGTTTACTGTAGCATGTTGGGCCAGTTTACTGTAGCATGTTGGGCTAGCTTACTGTAGCATGTTGGACTAGTTTACTGTAGCATGTTGGGCCAGTTTACTGTAGCATGTTGGGCCAGTTTACTGTAGCATGTTGGGCCAGTTTACTGTAGCATGTTGGGCCAGTTTACTGTAGCATGTTGGGCCAGTTTACTGTAGCATGTTGGGCTAGTTTACTGTAGCATGTTGGGCCAGCTTACTGTAGCATGTTGGGCCAGTTTACTGTAGCATGTTGGGCCAGTTTACTGTAACATGTTGGGCTAGCTTACTGTAGCATGTTGGGCTAGCTTACTGTAGCATGTTGGGCCAGTTTACTGTAGCATGTTGGGCTAGCTTACTGTAGCATGTTGGGCTAGCTTACTGTAACATGTTGGGTCAGCTTACTGTAGCATGTTGGGCTAGCTTACTGTAGCATGTTGGGCCAGCTTACTGTAGCATGTTGGGCCAGCTTACTGTAGCATGTTGAGCCAGCTTACTGTAGCATGTTGGGCTAGTTTACTGTAGCATGTTGGGCCAGTTTACTGTAACATGTTGGGCTAGCTTACTGTAGCATGTTGGGCCAGCTTACTGTAGCATGTTGGGCCAACTTACTGTAGCATGTTGGGCTAGTTTGCTGTAGCATGTTGGGCCAGCTTACTGTAGCATGTTGGGCCAGCTTACTGTAGCATGTTGGGCTAGTTTGCTGTAGCATGTTGGGCTAGTTTACTGTAGCATGTTGGGCTAGTTTACTGTAGCATGTTGGGCTAGTTTGCTGTAGCATGTTGGGCTAGTTTACTGTAGCATGTTGGGCTAGTTTACTGTAGCATGTTGGGCTAGTTTACTGTAGCATGTTGGGCTAGTTTACTGTAGCATGTTGGGCTAGCTTACTGTAGCATGTTGGGCTAGCTTACTGTAGCATGTTGGGCCAGCTTACTGTAGCATGTTGGGCTAGTTTACTGTAGCATGTTGGGCTAGTTTACTGTAGCATGTTGGGCTAGCTTACTGTAGCATGTTGGGTCAGCTTACTGTAGCATGTTGGGCCAGTTTACTGTAGTATGTTGGGCCAGTTTACTGTAGCATGTTGGGCTAGTTTACTGTAGCATGTTGGGCCAGCTTACTGTAGCATGTTGGGCCAGCTTACTGTAGCATGTTGGGCTAGTTTACTGTAGCATGTTGGGCCAGCTTACTGTAGCATGTTGGGCCAGCTTACTGTAGCATGTTGGGCCAGCTTACTGTAGCATGTTGGGCCAGTTTACTGTAGCATGTTGGGCTAGTTTACTGTAGCATGTTGGGCTAGCTTACTGTAGCATGTTGGGCCAGTTTACTGTAGCATGTTGGGCCAGCTTACTGTAGCATGTTGGGCTAGCTTACTGTAGCATGTTGGGCTAGCTTACTGTAGCATGTTGGGCTAGCTTACTGTAGCATGTTGGGCCAGTTTACTGTAGCATGTTGGGCCAGCTTACTGTAGCATGTTGGGCTAGCTTACTGTAGCATGTTGGGCTAGCTTACTGTAGCATGTTGGGCTAGCTTACTGTAGCATGTTGGGCTAGTTTACTGTAACATGTTGGGCTAGTTTACTGTAGCATGTTGGGCTAGTTTACTGTAACATGTTGGGCCAGTTTACTGTAGCATGTTGGGCCAGCTTACTGTAGCATGTTGGGCCAGTTTACTGTAGCATGTTGGGCCAGTTTACTGTAGCATGTTGGGCCAGCTTACTGTAGCATGTTGGGCCAGCTTACTGTAACATGTTGGGCTAGTTTACTGTAGCATGTTGGGCCAGCTTACTGTAGCATGTTGGGCCAGCTTACTGTAGCATGTTGGGCTAGTTTACTGTAGCATGTTGGGCTAGCTTACTGTAGCATGTTGGGCTAGCTTACTGTAGCATGTTGGGCTAGCTTACTGTAGCATGTTGGGCTAGTTTACTGTAGCATGTTGGGCTAGTTTGCTGTAGCATGTTGGGCTAGCTTACTGTAGCATGTTGGGCTAGCTTACTGTAGCATGTTGGGCTAGCTTACTGTAGCATGTTGGGCCAGTTTACTGTAGCATGTTGGGCCAGCTTACTGTAGCATGTTGGGCTAGCTTACTGTAGCATGTTGGGCTAGCTTACTGTAGCATGTTGGGCTAGCTTACTGTAGCATGTTGGGCTAGTTTACTGTAACATGTTGGGCTAGTTTACTGTAGCATGTTGGGCTAGTTTACTGTAACATGTTGGGCCAGTTTACTGTAGCATGTTGGGCCAGCTTACTGTAGCATGTTGGGCCAGTTTACTGTAGCATGTTGGGCCAGTTTACTGTAGCATGTTGGGCCAGCTTACTGTAGCATGTTGGGCCAGCTTACTGTAACATGTTGGGCTAGTTTACTGTAGCATGTTGGGCCAGCTTACTGTAGCATGTTGGGCCAGCTTACTGTAGCATGTTGGGCTAGCTTACTGTAGCATGTTGGGCTAGCTTACTGTAGCATGTTGGGCCATCTTACTGTAGCATGTTGGGCTAGCTTACTGTAACATGTTGGGCTAGTTTACTGTAGCATGTTGGGCCAGCTTACTGTAGCATGTTGGGCCAGTTTACTGTAACATGTTGGGCTAGCTTACTGTAGCATGTTGGGCTAGTTTACTGTAGCATGTTGGGCTAGCTTACTGTAGCATGTTGGGCTAGCTTACTGTAGCATGTTGGGCTAGCTTACTGTAGCATGTTGGGCTAGTTTACTGTAGCATGTTGGGCTAGTTTGCTGTAGCATGTTGGGCTAGCTTACTGTAGCATGTTGGGCTAGCTTACTGTAGCATGTTGGGCTAGCTTACTGTAGCATGTTGGGCTAGCTTAATGTAACATGTTGGGCTAGTTTACTGTAGCATGTTGGGCTAGTTTACTGTAGCATGTTGGGCTAGCTTACTGTAGCATGTTGGGCCAGTTTACTGTAGCATGTTGGGCTAGTTTGCTGTAGCATGTTGGGCTAGCTTACTGTAGCATGTTGGGCTAGCTTACTGTAGCATATTGGGCCAGCTTACTGTAGCATGTTGGGCCTGTTTACTGTAGCATGTTGGGCTAGTTTACTGTAGCATGTTGGGCTAGTTTACTGTAGCATGTTGGGCTAGCTTACTGTAGCATGTTGGGCCAGTTTACTGTAGCATGTTGGGCTAGTTTACTGTAGCATGTTGGACTAGTTTACTGTAGCATGTTGGGCCAGCTTACTGTAGCATGTTGGGCTAGCTTACTGTAACATGTTGGGCTAGTTTACTGTAGCATGTTGGGCCAGCTTACTGTAGCATGTTGGGGCAGTTTACTGTAGCATGTTGGGCTAGTTTGCTGTAGCATGTTGGGCCAGTTTACTGTAGCATGTTGGGCTAGTTTACTGTAGCATGTTGGGCTAGTTTACTGTAGCATGTTGGGCTAGCTTACTGTAGCATGTTGGGCCAGCTTACTGTAGCATGTTGGGCCAGTTTACTGTAGCATGTTGGGCTAGCTTACTGTAGCATGTTGGGCCAGCTTACTGTAGCATGTTGGGCTAGCTTACTGTAGCATGTTGGACTAGCTTACTGTAGCATGTTGGGCTAGTTAACTGTAGCATGTTGGGCTAGCTTACTGTAGCATGTTGGGCCAGCTTACTGTAGCATGTTGGGCTAGTTTACTGTAGCATGTTGGACTAGCTTACTGTAGCATGTTGGGCTAGTTTACTGTAGCATGTTGGGCCAGCTTACTGTAGCATGTTGGGCTAGTTTACTGTAGCATGTTGGGCTAGCTTACTGTAGCATGTTGGGCTAGCTTACTGTAGCATGTTGGGCTAGCTTACTGTAGCATGTTGGACTAGCTTACTGTAGCATGTTGGGCTAGCTTACTGTAGCATGTTGGGCTAGCTTACTGTAGCATGTTGGGCTAGCTTACTGTAGCATGTTGGGCTAGTTTGCTGTAGCATGTTGGGCTAGTTTACTGTAGCATGTTGGGCTAGCTTACTGTAGCATGTTGGGCTAGCTTACTGTAGCATGTTGGGCCAGTTTACTGTAGCATGTTGGGTTAGCTTACTGTAGCATGTTGGGCTAGCTTACTGTAGCATGTTGGGCTAGCTTACTGTAACATGTTGGGCTAGCTTACTGTAGCATGTTGGGCTAGTTTACTGTAGCATGTTGGGCTAGTTTACTGTAGCATGTTGGGCTAGTTTACTGTAACATGTTGGGCCAGTTTACTGTAACATGTTGGGCTAGCTTACTGTAGCATGTTGGGCCAGTTTACTGTAGCATGTTGGGCTAGTTCACTGTAGCATGTTGGGCTAGTTTACTGTAACATGTTGGGCCAGCTTACTGTAGCATGTTGGGCCAGTTTACTGTAGCATGTTGGGCCAGTTTACTGTAGCATGTTGGGCCAGCTTACTGTAGCATGTTGGACTAGTTTACTGTAGCATGTTGGGCCAGTTTACTGTAGCATGTTGGGCCAGTTTACTGTAGCATGTTGGGCCAGTTTACTGTAGCATGTTGGGCTAGTTTACTGTAGCATGTTGGGCTAGCTTACTGTAGCATGTTGGGCCAGCTTACTGTAGCATGTTGGGCTAGTTTACTGTAGCATGTTGGACTAGCTTACTGTAGCATGTTGGGCTAGTTTACTGTAGCATGTTGGGCCAGCTTACTGTAGCATGTTGGGCTAGTTTACTGTAGCATGTTGGGCTAGCTTACTGTAGCATGTTGGGCTAGCTTACTGTAGCATGTTGGACTAGCTTACTGTAGCATGTTGGGCTAGCTTACTGTAGCATGTTGGGCTAGCTTACTGTAGCATGTTAGGCTAGTTTACTGTAGCATGTTGGGCTAGTTTACTGTAGCATGTTGGGCTAGTTTGCTGTAGCATGTTGGGCTAGTTTACTGTAGCATGTTGGGCTAGCTTACTGTAGCATGTTGGGCCAGCTTACTGTAGCATGTTGGGCTAGCTTACTGTAGCATGTTGGGCCAGTTTACTGTAGCATGTTGGGCTAGCTTACTGTAGCATGTTGGGCTAGCTTACTGTAGCATGTTGGGCTAGCTTACTGTAGCATGTTGGGCTAGTTTACTGTAGCATGTTGGGCTAGTTTACTGTAGCATGTTGGGAGTTTACTGTAACATGTTGGGCCAGTTTACTGTAACATGTTGGGCTAGCTTACTGTAGCATGTTGGGCCAGTTTACTGTAGCATGTTGGGCTAGTTTACTGTAGCATGTTGGGCTAGTTTACTGTAACATGTTGGGCTAGTTTACTGTAGCATGTTGGGCTAGTTTACTGTAACATGTTGGGCCAGCTTACTGTAGCATGTTGGGCTAGCTTACTGTAGCATGTTGGGCCAGTTTACTGTAGCATGTTGGGCCAGTTTACTGTAGCATGTTGGGCTAGCTTACTGTAGCATGTTGGACTAGTTTACTGTAGCATGTTGGGCCAGTTTACTGTAGCATGTTGGGCCAGTTTACTGTAGCATGTTGGGCCAGTTTACTGTAGCATGTTGGGCCAGTTTACTGTAGCATGTTGGGCCAGTTTACTGTAGCATGTTGGGCTAGTTTACTGTAGCATGTTGGGCCAGCTTACTGTAGCATGTTGGGCCAGTTTACTGTAGCATGTTGGGCCAGTTTACTGTAACATGTTGGGCTAGCTTACTGTAGCATGTTGGGCTAGCTTACTGTAGCATGTTGGGCCAGTTTACTGTAGCATGTTGGGCTAGCTTACTGTAGCATGTTGGGCTAGCTTACTGTAACATGTTGGGTCAGCTTACTGTAGCATGTTGGGCTAGCTTACTGTAGCATGTTGGGCCAGCTTACTGTAGCATGTTGGGCCAGCTTACTGTAGCATGTTGAGCCAGCTTACTGTAGCATGTTGGGCTAGTTTACTGTAGCATGTTGGGCCAGTTTACTGTAACATGTTGGGCTAGCTTACTGTAGCATGTTGGGCCAGCTTACTGTAGCATGTTGGGCCAACTTACTGTAGCATGTTGGGCTAGTTTGCTGTAGCATGTTGGGCCAGCTTACTGTAGCATGTTGGGCCAGCTTACTGTAGCATGTTGGGCTAGTTTGCTGTAGCATGTTGGGCTAGTTTACTGTAGCATGTTGGGCTAGTTTACTGTAGCATGTTGGGCTAGTTTGCTGTAGCATGTTGGGCTAGTTTACTGTAGCATGTTGGGCTAGTTTACTGTAGCATGTTGGGCTAGTTTACTGTAGCATGTTGGGCTAGTTTACTGTAGCATGTTGGGCTAGCTTACTGTAGCATGTTGGGCTAGCTTACTGTAGCATGTTGGGCCAGCTTACTGTAGCATGTTGGGCTAGTTTACTGTAGCATGTTGGGCTAGTTTACTGTAGCATGTTGGGCTAGCTTACTGTAGCATGTTGGGCCAGCTTACTGTAGCATGTTGGGCCAGCTTACTGTAACATGTTGGGCTAGCTTACTGTAGCATGTTGGGCTAGCTTACTGTAGCATGTTGGGCTAGCTTACTGTAGCATGTTGGGCCATCTTACTGTAGCATGTTGGGCTAGCTTACTGTAGCATGTTGGGCTAGTTTACTGTAGCATGTTGGGCTAGCTTACTGTAGCATGTTGGGCTAGTTTACTGTAGCATGTTGGGCTAGCTTACTGTAGCATGTTGGGCTAGCTTACTGTAGCATGTTGGGCCAGCTTACTGTAGCATGTTGGGCCAGTTTACTGTAACATGTTGGGCCAGCTTACTGTAGCATGTTGGGCCAGTTTACTGTAACATGTTGGGCTAGTTTACTGTAGCATGTTGGGCCAGCTTACTGTAGCATGTTGGGCTAGTTTACTGTACAGTAGCATGTTGGGCCAGCTTACTGTAACATGTTGGGCTAGTTTACTGTAACATGTTGGGCCAGCTTACTGTAGCATGTTGGGCCAGTTTACTGTAACATGTTGGGCCAGCTTACTGTAGCATGTTGGGCCAGCTTACTGTAGCATGTTGGGCCAGCTTACTGTAACATGTTGGGCTAGTTTGCTGTAGCATGTTGGGCTAGCTTACTGTAGCATGTTGGGCTAGTTTGCTGTAGCATGTTGAGCCAGCTTACTGTAGCATGTTGGGCTAGTTTGCTGTAGCATGTTGGGCTAGCTTACTGTAGCATGTTGGGCTAGTTTGCTGTAGCATGTTGGGCTAGCTTACTGTAGCATGTTGGGCCAGCTTACTGTAGCATGTTGGGCCAGCTTACTGTAGCATGTTGGGCTAGCTTACTGTAGCATGTTGGGCCAGCTTACTGTAGCATGTTGGGCCAGTTTACTGTAGCATGTTGGGCTAGCTTACTGTAGCATGTTGGGCTAGCTTACTGTAGCATGTTGGGCCATCTTACTGTAGCATGTTGGGCTAGTTTACTGTAGCATGTTGGGCCAGCTTACTGTAGCATGTTGGGCTAGCTTACTGTAGCATGTTGGGCCAGCTTACTGTAGCATGTTGGGCCAGCTTACTGTAGCATGTTGGGCCAGCTTACTGTAGCATGTTGGGCCAACTTACGGTAGCATGTTGGGCTAGTTTACTGTAGCATGTTGGGCTAGTTTACTGTAGCATGTTGGGCCAGCTTACTGTAGCATGTTGGGCCAGCTTACTGTAGCATGTTGGGCTAGCTTACTGTAGCATGTTGGGCTAATTTACTGTAGCATGTTGGGCTAGCTTACTGTAGCATGTTGGGTCAGTTTACTGTAGCATGTTGGGCCAGTTTACTGTAGCATGTTGGGCTAGTTTACTGTAGCATGTTGGGCTAGTTTACTGTAGCATGTTGGGCTAGTTTACTGTAGCATGTTGGGCTAGCTTACTGTAGCATGTTGGGTCAGTTTACTGTAGCATGTTGGGCTAGCTTACTGTAGCATGTTGGGTCAGCTTACTGTAACATGTTGGGCTAGCTTACTGTAGCATGTTGGGCCAGTTTACTGTAGCATGTTGGGCCAGTTTACTGTAGCATGTTGGGCTAGCTTACTGTAGCATGTTGGGCTAGCTTACTGTAGCATGTTGGGCCAGTTTACTGTAGCATGTTGGCCTAGCTTACTGTAGCATGTTGGGCTAGTTTACTGTAGCATGTTGGGCTAGCTTACTGTAGCATGTTGGGCTAGTTTACTGTAGCATGTTGGGCTAGCTTACTGTAGCATGTTGGGCTAGCTTACTGTAGCATGTTGGGCTAGTTTACTGTAGCATGTTGGGCTAGTTTACTGTAGCATGTTGGGCTAGTTTACTGTAGCATGTTGGGCTAGTTTACTGTAGCATGTTGGGCTAGTCTACTGTAGCATGTTGGGCCAGCTTACTGTAGCATGTTGGGCCAGCTTACTGTAGCATGTTGGGCCAGCTTACTGTAGCATGTTGGGCTAGTTTACTGTAGCATGTTGGGCTAGTTTACTGTAGCATGTTGGGCCAGCTTACTGTAGCATGTTGGGCCAGCTTACTGTAGCATGTTGGGCCAGTTTACTGTAGCATGTTGGGCCAGCTTACTGTAGCATGTTGGGCTAGCTTACTGTAGCATGTTGGGCCAGCTTACTGTAGCATGTTGGGCTAGCTTACTGTAGCATGTTGGGCTAGCTTACTGTAGCATGTTGGGCCAGTTTACTGTAGCATGTTGGGCTAGCTTACTGTAGCATGTTGGGCCAGCTTACTGTAGCATGTTGGGCTAGCTTACTGTAGCATGTTGGGCCAGCTTACTGTAGCATGTTGGGCTAGCTTACTGTAGCATGTTGGGCTAGCTTACTGTAGCATGTTGGGCCAGTTTACTGTAGCATGTTGGGCTAGCTTACTGTAGCATGTTGGGCTAGTTTACTGTAGCATGTTGGGCTAGTTTACTGTAGCATGTTGGGCTAGTTTACTGTAGCATGTTGGGCTAGTTTACTGTAGCATGTTGGGCTAGCTTACTGTAACATGTTGGGCTAGTTTACTGTAGCATGTTGGGCTAGTTTACTGTAGCATGTTGGGCTAGCTTACTGTAGCATGTTGGGCTAGTTTACTGTAGCATGTTGGGCTAGCTTACTGTAGCATGTTGGGCTAGCTTACTGTAGCATGTTGGGCCATATTTGCCCAGAATAATATTATACTGTATATACAGTATATTTTGAGAATCATAGACACCTTCAGTTCTTTCCTTCAGACCTTTCCTTCAGACCTTTCCTTCACTTCTTTCCTTCAGACCTTTCCTTCACTTCTTTCCTTCAGACCTTTCCTTCACTTCTTTCCTTCAGACCCGTCCTTCACTTCTTTCCTTCAGACCTTTCCTTCAGACCTTTCCTTCACTTCTTTCCTTCAAACCTTTCCTTCAGACCTTTCCTTCACTTCTTTCCTTCAGGCCTTTCCTTCACTTCTTTCCTTCAGACCTTTCCTTCATTTCTTTCCTTCACTTCTTTCCTTCAGACCTTTCCTTCAGACCTTTCCTTCAGACCTTTCCTTCAGGCCTTTCCTTCACTTCTTTCCTTCAGACCTTTCCTTCAGACCTTTCCTTCACTTCTTTCCTTCAGACCTTTCCTTCAGACCTTTCCTTCACTTCTTTCCTTCAGACCTGTCCTTCACTTCTTTCCTTCAGACCTTTCCTTCAGACCTTTCCTTCACTTCTTTCCTTCAAACCTTTCCTTCAGACCTTTCCTTCACTTCTTTCCTTCAGGCCTTTCCTTCACTTCTTTCCTTCAGACCTTTCCTTCACTTCTTTCCTTCACTTCTTTCCTTCAGACCTTTCCTTCAGACCTTTCCTTCACTTCTTTCCTTCAGGCCTTTCCTTCACTTCTTTCCTTCAGACCTTTCCTTCAGACCTTTCCTTCACTTCTTTCCTTCAGACCTTTCCTTCACTTCTTTCCTTCAGACCTTTCCTTCAGACCTTTCCTTCACTTCTTTCCTTCACTTCTTTCCTTCAGGCCTTTCCTTCTCTTCTTTCCTTCAGACCTTTCCTTCAGACCTTTCCTTCACTTCTTTCCTTCACTTCTTTCCTTCAGACCTTTCCTTCACTTCTTTCCTTCAGACCTTTCCTTCACTTCTTTCCTTCAGACCTTTCCTTCACTTATTTCCTTCAGGCCTTTCCTTCACTTCTTTCCTTCAGACCTTTCCTTCAGACCTTTCCTTCACTTCTTTCCTTCAGACCTTTCCTTCACTTCTTTCCTTCAGACCTTTCCTTCACTTCTTTCCTTCAGACCTTTCCTTCAGACCTTTCCTTCACTTCTTTCCTTCAGACCTTTCCTTCACTTCTTTCCTTCAGGCCTTTCCTTCACTTCTTTCCTTCAGACCTTTCCTTCACTTCTTTCCTTCACTTCTTTCCTTCAGAACTCCGTTTCTCTTCTCAGTCTAACTGGAGTGTCTTATCGCTCTTAATCATTGACTGTGGCCTTTGCTCTGAGTTTGGGCAAACAGTCAGAAACCTGAAATTATCTATTTTTCTGGGAGGGACACAAGCAGAACAGCAGTTCCCCCACAGCCGGGACCGAGGAGCCGAGGAGGGGGACGTGCATCTGACCCAGTACATCACATTCCTGTGCATCTGACCCAGTACATCACATTCCTGTGTATCGGACCCAGTACATCACATTCCTGTGAATCTGACCCAATACATCACATTCCTGTGAATCTGACCCAATACATCACATTCCTGACTCCATTCTGCACATTATAGCATCTGCATACAGTGTTTTCCATAATAAAAGCTCCATTCACACTGCATCATAAAGGCTCCGTTCACACTGCATCATAAAGCGGCTCCGTTCACACTGCATCATAAAGGCTCCGTTCACACTGCATCATAAAGAGGCTCCGTTCACACTGCATCATAGAGGCTCCGTTCACACTGCATCATAGAGAGGCTCCGTTCACACTGCATCATAAAGCGGCTCCGTTCACACTGCATCATAAAGGCTCCGTTCACACTGCATCATAAAGAGGCTCCGTTCACACTGCATCATAGAGGCTCCGTTCACACTGCATCATAGAGAGGCTCCGTTCACACTGCATCATAAAGAGGCTCCGTTCACACTGCATCATAGAGAGGCTCCGTTCACACTGCATCATAAAGAGGCTCCGTTCACACTGCATCATAAAGAGGCTCCGTTCACACTGCATCATAAAGAGGCTCCGGTCACACTGCAGTGTTTTCCATAATAAAGGCTCCGTTCACACTGCATCATAAAGAGGCTCCGTTCACACTGCAGTGTTTTCCATAATAAAGGCTCCGTTCACACTGCATCATAAAGAGGCTCCGTTCACACTGCATCATAGTGAGGCTCCGTTCACACTGCATCATAAAGGCTCCGTTCACACTGCATCATAAAGAGGCTCCGTTCACACTGCACCATAGAGAGGCTCCGTTCACACTGCACCATAAAGGCTCCATTCACACTGCACCATAGAGAGGCTCCGTTCACACTGCATCATAGAGGCTCCGTTCACACTGCATCATAAAGAGGCTCCGTTCACACTGCATCATAGAGAGGCTCCGTTCACACTGCATCATAAAGAGGCTCCGTTCACACTGCATCATAAAGAGGCTCCGTTCACACTGCACCATAGAGAGGCTCCGTTCACACTGCACCATAGAGAGGCTCCGTTCACACTGCACCATAAAGAGGCTCCGTTCACACTGCATCATAGAGAGGCTCCGTTCACACTGCATCATAAAGAGGCTCCGTTCACACTGCATCATAAAGAGGCTCTGTTCACACTGCATCATAAAGAGGCTCCGTTCACACTGCATCATAAAGAGGCTCCGTTCACACTGCATCATAAAGAGGCTCCGTTCACACTGCATCATAGAGAGGCTCCGTTCACACTGCATCATGAAGAGGCTCCGTTCACACTGCATCATGAAGAGGCTCCATTCACACTGCACCATAGAGAAGCTCCGTTCACACTGCACCATAAAGGCTCCGTTCACACTGCACCATAGAGAGGCTCCGTTCACACTGCATCATAGAGAGGCTCCGTTCACACTGCATCATAAAGAGGCTCCGTTCACACTGCATCATAAAGAGGCTCCGTTCACACTGCATCATAAAGAGGCTCCGTTCACACTGCATCATAGAGAGGCTCCGTTCACACTGCACCATAGAGAGGCTCCGTTCACACTGCATCATAAAGAGGCTCCGTTCACACTGCATCATAGAGAGGCTCCGTTCACACTGCATCATAAAGAGGCTCCGTTCACACTGCATCATAAAGAGGCTCCGTTCACACTGCATCATAGAGAGGCTCCGTTCACACTGCATCATAGAAAGGCTCCGTTCACACTGCATCATAGAGAGGCTCCGTTCACACTGCATCATGAACAGGCTCCGTTCACACTGCATCATGAAGAGGCTCCGTTCACACTGCATCATGAAGAGGCTCCGTTCACACTGCATCATAGAGAGGCTCCGTTCACACTGCATCATAGAAAGGCTCCGTTCACACTGCATCATAGAGAGGCTCCGTTCACACTGCATCATGAACAGGCTCCGTTCACACTGCATCATGAAGAGGCTCCGTTCACACTGCATCATGAAGAGGCTCCGTTCACACTGCATCATGAAGAGGCTCCATTCACACTGCATCATGAAGAGGCTCCGTTCACACTGCATCATGAAGAGGCTGCGTTCACACTGCATCATGTAGAGGCTGCGTTCACACTGCATCATGTAGAGGCTCCGTTCACACTGCATCATAAAGGCTCCGTTCACAGTGTGAACAGGGCCTGCAGTGTAGGGATGGGTACCAAACCAAACCGAATTAAGGGTACCGACCGAATCACGTACTGTAAAAAAAATCTTTTTAAATTTAATTACATTTTTTTATGTCCGATGACGTCAACGTTTCGTTTACCGCTAAACTAAACCTATGAAGTCGCCGCACGTTCACATCATCATCACAACACACGCTTCCCTAGGATTTGACTTGATTCAACAACAACAAAGTAGTCGGGGCGATGGCAGGCCGAACACGGTCGCCAGTGTGGTTACACTTTACAAAGCTAGACGCAGACAACGCTCGCTGCAATATTATATATTATATACAGTATATATTAACTAATTGTTCTAAATAAATAATAATGATAATAAATAATTTGAAGATTGGATTTTCTTCTTTTTTTTTTTGCAACTGAGGTAGGTAGATTACATTTTTAGAGACTAAAGTACAGAAAAAAGGTACCGTTGGGTACCGGTACCGGTTCAAATATGAAAGGTACCCAACCCTACTGCAGTGTGAACGTTACATACCAAGTGCATCACGTTACTGTAATCGCATATCTTTTTCCTCTAACAAAGGAGGCTAATGTAACGCAATTCACGGTATAACGAGTTACCAAAAACGCCAACCCACACGTCGAGACCAAAAACAATTTTTTTTAACAAAGTGCAATACACCGAGCGGGGCTCTTCTGCCTAGAGGGCGCTGTTTGGCGGCATTATACAGAGTCTACCTTTAAATGACATTCACCAGTCCCACTCTACCACACGCGGTCGGGATCAGCCACTATTCCTCATCCAACTACACTGGCTCCCTGTGCACTACCGGATTGAGTTCAAAAACCTCTTACTCACCTTCAAAGCCCTCCACAATCTAGCCCCCACCTACATCACTGACCTCCTCCAGGATTACACCCCCCCCGCACCCTCCGCTCATCCTCTACTGGACTCTTATCCATCCCCAGCTCACGCCTCAGCACCATGGGTGCCCGAGCGTTCAGCTGCTCGGCTCCCAGACTCTGGAACTCCCTGCCCCCACACATCCGACAGTCAGACTCACTCTCACCATTCAGATCACAATTGAAAACCCATCTGTTCAAACTCGCATATTCACTATAACCTCCATCACTGCCCAATACCCCCTGCTGTTTGTGTGTCTGTTATTTTAACTTCACTGTTTTTTATACTTCTTGTTGTTTATCTTATTCTTTTCTTAACCTTGTCTTTTAACTGCCTTGCTTAATAATAATAATAGATTCGATTTGTTAAGACATTCATAAAACATCTATAAATCATTTGCAGATGCTATTGTGTGCCCTAATCTGAAGTGAAGCCTATTCATCATTAACAAATGTCTAATACAGTTAATTATTTGTTTACTTTTTCATCACATGTTACAAATATTGTAGACATCTTTTGGATACACCCTTCTTTGTGACATCAAATGTGATGTTATAGACATAAAACCTGTTGAAATTGTCTGAGGTAAAAATTAACACAATACTTACTTTACATGTATCAAATGCTGTGTAGAATAATGTTGAGGGATATCACTTCACATATAGTAGGCTATGTGTGGTCCACAACAAATATTAGGAGAATATCAGAAGTCTGAAGAACAAGGCCGTTGCTAGGGAGCAAAAAGTGTGGCCTTGCACCTTTGAGGGCGGACCTCGCATCCGATTATAATTGTATTGGCCTTTTGCTGAATGTATAGACATTTTATATTTATCTATATACGATAATGATTTATTATTACTACTATTTGATGAAAGATAATAAAATCAATTTGTTTTTGTATACTTAAAAAAATCATGCATTTTGCATTTCTCCCAGTCATTTTCGACCCACTCATGCATTGAAGGGTTAATGTAAAATGTAGAAGCTTTGTAACTACCACCATTGGATTCCTTGACCCTGAAAATGTAGGTTTAGTAGTTCAAATCAATGTTCTAGCTCATTTAGAAGCCGAGATATTACAAAACCTACATTTTACGGTGGCCATTTTGGAAATTCCAATATGGCCGCCTTATAGACATCTGGGCAAATGGAAACATGGATTTTCTGATTCCTTATACAATGCCCTTTCCAAAAATGTATAGTTTTGCTAATCCCCAAAAAAGTCCAACGAAAGTTTAAATCACTTTATAATGAACCTGACTAATATATCATGCACATGTATTTGATATGTTAACACTTTGGTTGCCTTGGGTTAAATTCATGATATACCATAGGTTGCCGGCTCTATTTGTCTATGGAGAAGTACCCCTTCTTTGCATGGCTATAACTTAAATTCTATTTCTACATTGCCATTATTAGGGCCCATTCAAAGTCCTATATGTATTGTTCATTGTGTAGCAACGTTAAACTTTTTCATTCACATATTCATAGTAAAGTATGGTCTAATGTATAAGTATGTTTTCATCTCTTTCTGCAGCTTTCTCCAGAACGTGATCTATAGCCCCAAATGCATTATATTGATGATGCAATACAGTTTTATGGCAATCAGCGCGATATAAAAAATTCCAACTAGACGTACTTCTAGAAGTTACTACACGTCATCTGATGTTGACCGGATGGGCTAGGGGGCGTTTATAATTCCGTGGGCAGCGTTATACCAATCATCTAATGTGGGTCAAATGTTGATAATAGCAGTTAGTATCGAAGACGGTAACGTTACACGCTAAAACTCACCCCAGTCTCCGCGCGCCGTTGGGCGATCATCGTAGAGTAGAAATCTTATCATTATGGGATGTAAATTTACCCGGTCCATCTCCAGCTTGTATAATGGTATATACGTCCAAATCATGTTGTTTATCGAGTTATTGGCAATCGATCACTGTGTAGCGTGACGAGCCAGAGTCCCGGGACCTATAGCGAGTGCCCGGAAGTAATACGGACGTCTAGCACAACCTCTATGGCACATCCTGTTAAGCGATTGCGCCGATCGGCCACCAGATGGCGCTCCTGAACCGCCAGAGTGCTCAGTGGGTCCTGCTGGTGGATCTCAGGCCAGCGGAGGGGACATATGAATCCGATCGCAGATTTTTGAAATATTGATATAAGGACGCTGTACAGCGTCCTCCGGCAACTTGAGCATGGCCGGCAATGACATCTAAAGACGTTTCATGGCAGCCAAAGTGTTAATACAATTGCATTTATCTTTAGTCCTAATTCTGTCACTGTTTGATGTCACAAAGAAGGCTGTATCCGAAAGCTGTCTACAACATTTGTAACATGTGATGAAAAAGGAAACAAATAATTAACTGTATTAGACATTTGTTAATGATGAATAGGTTTCACTTCAGATTGGCCCCCACAATAGCATCTGCAAATGATTTATAGATGTCTTATGAATGTCTCCAAAAATAAATGGAGATACAGTATAGTCGTTTTTTCATATCCATTTTTCAAAGCATCTACAAATGTGTTACTACACAAGTACACATTAAACAACATTATTTAATGATGAACAAATCAAGTACAATGTTGATAATGAGTTATAAATAATGTAGAACTAATCTGTAAATGTTATAAAAATATAGTTATAAATGATTTAATAATCATTTATGAATGTATATAAATGGTTTGTTCATGATTAGTTCATTATCTACAAATACCTTATAAATGTATTATAACAGGGTGTTATTATAAAGTGCTACCAAATAGGCAAGACTAAAACATAGAATAACATAGAGAAACATAGAATAAATAAAATTGATAAAAGAAATAGGTAAAAGAACATAAAATGTGTGGAGCTAAAAATTTGATAAAAAGTCAACAGAAGGCTCTACTAAAAAGGTGAGTTTTGCTTACTGGGCATACTCACTATAACTGCACCCTGTGTGCCACTGTTTTATATTTCATACGTTTACATTGTTTGTCTTGTTTTTAACTCCACTGACACTTTTGCAAAGATCATTGTTCTGTCTTTATGCCCTGTAAGGTGACCTTGGGTGTTTTGAAAGGTCGCCTCCAAATAAAATGTATTATTATTATTATTACTATAAGCATTTCTATTATTATTATTACAATTATATGCGTGTACAGTGTACTGCATGTCACACGTTAACCCTTTCACTACCGCACTACCAAACAGTTAACCCCCTCCAATGTAGTTTCTCCCCCCCCCACCTACCCAACCTCCTCCAATGTACAGTTTCTTCCCCCTCAAATGTATATACTCTCTTTTTAGACTTTGTACTCATAAACAGTACTGTATATTTGTAGATCTGGTATGTCATAAATGTATAGATGTAGCAGTACTGTCTATAGTCTATCTGTATGTCATATATGTCCTGATGAATTGAAAATGGGGGACCCTGATGTAAACAAGACGAAAGTCTTTCTCTGGTCTGCATCCCCTCAATCAATTAACCCTTTCACTGCGACAATACATACGGTTAACCCTTTCACTGTCACACGACAGCAGGTTAACCCTTTCACTACACTACAGAAGGTTAACCCTTTACTATCACACTACAGACGGTGTGGTAGTGAAGGGGTTTTAAGGTGAGGTTAATTTATAATAAATGAAGGCTTATTTGACCTAAATAATAGTATTTATATATATTTATAAAACACTGATATTCACCCGCTCCTCCTCTTGCGTTAGGTTGGGTGTCCTGGTGGGTGCGTGGGGCAGGCCGGGGTCTCTCCCCGGGTTGGGGGGTAAAGGGTCCAGAGGCAACCCGCTGCATATCTCCTTTAACGTGGACATCCTGCTCTCTCTCTCTCTCTCTCTCTCTGTGTGTGTGTGTGTGTGTGTGTGTGTGTGTGTGTGTGTGTGTGCCTCCACACAGAGCGAGAGCAGAAGATCACGGAGACGCCGTCCAAAGGCCTCAGTGTGTTGGACAACCCAGCTATGGGGGACGTTGGGTGGGTGGGGGGTTCCACACTCAACCAATCACGAGCCACAGGTGTGGAATGATTTTTTTTTGGGTAATTATTGATCGTGTGTGTGTGTGTGGCACACGCTTCAGTGGACAAACAAACACTGTCACGACCTCTGCACTCTTTGAAGTAGGAGTTAAACACAAACACAGTTTAGAACCTTTGGAACACCCTACCCAAAGCTGTAAAGGAATGTGAATCACTACCCACTTTCAAAAGCACTCTCAAAGAACACCTACGGGAGACTGCAATTCGAAACTGGCCCCTACAAATGTCCTAACCCAGTTGTACAGTAAATGACCAAGTATGGCTTTGTCAGTATTCCAATGTACAGTGTACAGTGTCCCCCACCCCCTACCCAACCTCCCCCCCACCTCCAATGTACAGCCCCCACCCACCCACCCAACCCCACCCACCCAACCTCCCCCAATGTACAGTTTCTACATCAAATGTATATACACTCTTTTTCTGGACACTTTTTGTATCACAAACAATACTGTATTTGCAAATCTGATATGTCATAAATGTATAGATGTAGCAGTACTGTCTATCTGTATGTCATGTATGTCATATATGTTATGATGAATTGAAAATGGGGGACCCTGATGTAAACAAGACGAAAGTCTTTCTCTGGTCTGCATCCCCTTAACAATTGTATGTATTGAGCTGTACTGTACTGTACCCATTCTGCAATCTGTTAATAAAGTTTTCAATCAATCAATCAATCAATGGACAGGTCGACCGTATTATATTATACATAATGGTATTTCGAAATAAAGCTGGAGACACTGGAATGGGAAACGCAGGTGAGTGAATATCAAATTGCAGATACATTTCATGTCCAGCAGACGGTCCATATCTCTGATTAATTGTATAAAATATGTATTATCATTATCAATAATGCTTTCTGTTGTAAGTGTTTTCCCAAATAATTCACATTACTATTTACAAATAATATCACTATGTATTGAATAAAAAATGAGCTCAAAACACTGAAGGCTTTTTGCTCGACCTTTAAACTTCACAGAAAATTGCATATATGTAAAATATTCTTAACATTATCCTTTAATGACCATAAGAGAATCATGACCAGAAAACAAATATAGCAATTATACAATTATTTAGTTGTTAAATATCTCATTTAATTAATGTGTCTGAGAAATCGTCACCCATTGAATAAACCCCTCCTCCCAAAAAAATGGTTAGTCCCATGATCATGTGACGTACATTGTGTGATCTCATTTCCTCAGAAGAGCAGATGTTCAATAAATATATTGATTGTAATGTATAATACGTATAACCGATAGGGCATACAGACCCTCATCGGCACCTTTTGTTTATTTATTTTTCTAATATCTTTATATTCTTTCTTTATATCTTTATACATAATATCTTTATATTATATCTTTATATATTTCTCATATTGTTATATTCAGTTCATTCTATTGTTTACCGTTTATTTTTCTCATATTTTGATATTAAGATCAAATTGTATTGCCTTTATTTGTCTTTCTACTATTACCCTGCCAATACCTCCCCTCCCCCTGCCCATACCTCCCCTCCCCCCTGCCCATACCTCCCCTCCCCCCTGCCCATACCTGTACCTCCCCCTGCCCATACCTCCCCTCCCCCCTGCCCATACCTGTACCTCCCCCTGCCCATACCTCCCCTCCCCCCTGCCCATACCTGTACCTCCCCCTGCCCATACCTCCCCTCCCCCCTGCCCATACCTGTACCTCCCCCTGCCCATACCTCCCCTCCCCCCTGCCCATACCTGTACCTCCCCCCTGCCCATACTTGTACCTCCCCCTGCCCATACCTGTACCTCCCCTCCCCCTGCCCATACCTCCCCTCCCCCCTGCCCATACCTGTACCTCCCCCCTGCCCATACCTGTACCTCCCCCTGCCCATACCTGTACCTCCCCTCCCCCTGCCCATACCTGTACCTCCCCCTGCCCATGCCTCCCCTCCCCCCTGCCCATACCTGTACCTCCCCCCTGCCCATACCTGTACCTCCCCCTGCCCATACCTCCCCTCCCCCCTGCCCATACCTGTACCTCCCCTCCCCCTGCCCATACCTCCCCTCCCCCCTGCCCATACCTGTACCTCCCCCTGCCCATACCTGTACCTCCCCTCCCCCCTGCCCATACCTGTACCTCCCCCTGCCCATACCCAGTGTTGGGAAAGTTCACTTTCTACATGAACTAGTTCAGTTCACAGTTCACAATTTTTAAAATGAACTAGTTCAGTTCATAGTTCATAATTAAAAATTTTGAACTAAAGTTCATGGTTTCAAAAATGAACTAATTTAGTTCTTTTTAGTTCTTTTTTGATATATATATTTTTTTTTATATAGATTTTTCACGTACAGTTACTTACATTACAAAAACACACATTGGGACAATGGAGGGGGGGGGTCCTCCAGTTCATCTCTATGCCATCATCCACACCATAAGCAAGCAAAAACAAAACAAAAAGAAAAACAAGCAAAAAAGGAAAAGCAAACCAAGACAGGCACTGTACAGTATTGCACTTGCCTCGAGCCCATTCACATGTAGACATATATTTATTTTTTCCTATCCTAGGTCTGTCCATACAATGGGGCACTGGGCCTTTAGAAGGATCCGAGAAATTTCAGCAGGAAAATAGTCTAATAGTGGGGCCCACACCTCCTGAAAGGAAGCGTCGTTGCCTCTATGCATTTGCACAGTGTCTTTCATGGGGTAGGAGCACACCGAAGATCTCTCTATACCACATTTGTAAAAATGGAGGCTTATCCTTAATCCAGTTTATCAGAATGCATTTCCGGGCCGAAAGTAGAAGTTTATCAAATAGTTTGAATTGTAAAGGGTGTCACCCCTCCTTGTTAGTTCTTTTTTCAATAGGTTGCTGCAAACTATTATTTGTAAAAAATATTGAACCACACAGACAGCAATCAGAATACTGGCATTTCCATAACGCTTTGCCACCGCGCATTCAGTCCACACTGCAGCTTTCATCTCTACAGTATATTTTCAAAAACATGAGGAACAACTTTGCTTGAATTGTCTTTATTATGAAAACTAAAACAGGCCTGATGAATTGAAAATGGGGGACCCTGGTGTAAACAAGACGAAAGTCTTTCTCTGGTCTGCATCCCCTTAACAATTGTGTGTATTGAGCTGTACTGTATTGTACCCATTCTGCAATCTGTTAATAAAGTTTTCAATCAATCAATCAAAACGTTTGCATATTCTCAATGTTGCTGTCGACGTCGTCGCGTCGATGTGGGGACTTGCTTCTTCAAACCGGGTGGACAAAGTTTACAGACAAACGTTAGATTGTTTCCGTCTGAGTCAGTACTGACTTTAACGTTAAACTATTTTAAATCCCCAAGCGCCGACATCTAGAGGTAGAGTTCTCTGAGCGAGTGCTGCTCTCGACCTGCTGCTGCGCAGCTCTCAGCTTCTGCTCGCAGACGCAGATTCAGCTGTTGTTGTGATGAGTCTGATGACGTGAATGAATGAATGAATGAAAACTTTATTTAACAGATTGCAGAATGGGTACAATACAGTACGGCTCAATACATACAATTGTTAAGGGGATGCAGACCTGAGAAAGACGTTTGTCTTGTTTCCATCAGGGTCCCCCATTTTCAATTCATATAGACATATATGACATACATGACATACAGATAGTCAGTACTGCTACATCTATACATTTATGACATACCAGATTTGCAAATACAGTACTGTTTGTGATACAGAAGGAGTCAAGAAAAGGGAGTATATACATTTGACGTAGAAACTGTACATTGGAGGTTGGGTGGGGGGGTACATTGGGATATTGACAACCATACTGGGTAATTTACATTGGAGGTGGTTGGGGGGGGGGGGGGGGGGGCGGGGGGCACACTGTATAAACAAGTAACACTGTACATTGAGGGGGGGGGGGGGAGGAGACACTGTACAAACAAACACAATTGTACATTGAACTATTGACAAAACCATACTAGGTAAATGACTGTACATTGGAGGGGGTTGGAATGATTGGGTTAGGATATTTACAGGGGCCAGTGTTGAATTGCAGTCTCCCGTAGGTGTCCCTTGAGAGAGGTTTTGAAAGTGGGTAGTGATCCACATTCCTTTACAGCTTTGGGTAGGGCGTTCCACATTGATGTGGCATAATTGCGAAACGTGTTTAGTCCCTTATTTGAGCCGAATCTGGGTTTGACATGATTTGTGGAGCTCCCTCTGGTGTTGTGATCGTGGTATTCACTGACCTTTGGGAAGTATTTTGACATGTACATGGGTACCTTGGTCGTGTAGTGTATCTTGTAGACCAGGCCCATTGCAAGTTGTTGTACTCTGTCGTCTACTCTAAGCCATCCTAGGTTGTCGAAGTGGGCAGGGGTGAGGTGGGTTCTAGGAGTAAGGTCAAGCAGTAGTCTGACCAGTTTGTTTTGAGATGTTTGTAATTTTGTTTTTAGCGCCTTTGAGGTGCTTTGGTACCATGAGGTGCAAGCATAGTCGTAGTACCCCTGAATGAGTGCTCCTGCCAGAGTCTTCAGGGTGTTCTTGTTTACCAGAGAGGAGATCCGGTACAAGAATCGAGTTCGTTGGTTGACTTTTTTTATTACATTGGATGCCATTTTGTCACAGGAGAGATTAGCCTCTAGGATGGACCCCAGGTAGGTAATTTCATCTTTCCTTGTGACAATATTGTCACCCACTGTAACTGAGAAGCCGTCGGTCTTGCTGAGTTTGTTATTTGAACCGAAGAGAATGGACTCTGTTTTGCCCATGTGTAATGATAGTTTGTTATCAGCGAGCCATATGCAGATTCTGCCTAGTTCCGAGCTGAGGGTTTTTTCAACCTGTAACTTGTTCTTGTCAGAGACCAGCAGGGCTGAGTCGTCCGCAAACAGGAACAAGTTGCAGTCACAAGCTGACGACATGTCATTTGCATAAATTAGGAACAGTAGCGGTCCTAGTATGCTTCCTTGTGGAACACCACAGCTCACTGTGAGGGGGGGGGATAGGGTACCGTTTACCTCCACCATCTGTTCCCTCCCCTCAAGGTAGGATTGCATCCAGCTCACTGATAGACTATCAAAACCAATTGCTTTTAGCTTGTCAATCAGAATGGAGTGATTGACCGTGTCAAAGGCCTTTTGTAGGTCCAGCATGACCATGCCGCAGTATTTGCCTGCGTCCACCTCTTGTTTGATGTGGTCATTCAAATAGAGAAGGCATGTGTCAGTGGAGTGGGATGTTCTGAAGCCAGATTGGAATTCGTAGATTAGATTTTTTTCCGCTAGGTACTTTTCGACCTGTTCGTAGACTATTTTTTCCATGACTTTCGAGATGGAGGTGAGAATAGAAACAGGGCGGTAGTTGCCTGGGTCTAATTTGCTGCCCTTTTTGTGCAGAGGGGTCACCCTCGCAATTTTGAAGTCCTTGGGGACGTGTCCCTGTTTTATGGAGAGGTTTATTATGTGTGTGATGATTGGTGTGATGGCGGCTGCTGAGTCTCTGAGGAATTTGGAGGGGATGTTGTCATGGCCAGTGGCCTTGTTAGGTTGGAGGGCGCTCAGTTTATTGAGTACCTCATCTGTTGTTACCATTTCCAGCTTGAAGTCGTCCTTGCGGACCCCTAGGTTTTTGTAGAAAGCTACTATGTGTTCTACCCCATAAAGCCCTGAGTGGGAGGGTAGTTTGTTTACCAGTGTTGTGGCTATGTTTGTGAAGAAAATGTTTAAGTAATTGGCTACATCCAGCTTGTCTGTGATGAGCGTGTTGTCAGTTTTTATGTTTATGTTTGAGAATCTGGTTTTAAGTTTTTTACTGCATCCTAGTTGATTATTGAGTAATTTCCAAAGTTCACGTGGTTTGTTTTTGTTTTCCTCAGTTTTGTCATTGATGAAATTCTTTTTTGCAGTTTTGATCATGGAGTTTACGTCGTTTCTTAGTCTGTTTCTTTCTAGTTTGAGTTCAGTCACGTGGGCTTGGAGTTCACTGCTCGTGCTTTTAGTAAGCTTTGACTGACTTTTACGAAACTCAGAGCATTTTTTGTCTCTGGTTTTCATAGCGGCCAGTATTTCGGAGTGCATCCACGGCTCAGCGCGATTTTTTACCCTGGTGGTTCTTAGGGGGGCCATGTCGTTTAGTATTGCTGAGAATTTGGTTTTGAAACCAAGCCATGTTTCGTCAACCAGTGTACCATTGAGTTCATCTGACCAGTCCAGACTCTCCAGTTCAAGGTTGAAGGCCTCGCTAGAGTAGGTTTTGAGGTCTCTAGATGTGACTGTTTTGTGGCAGCCAGCCTTTTGTTTTAGTTTTTTTCGGGTACAGAATATCATATAATGATCACTTAACCCAGGGCAGGGGGCAGGGGGTGTACAGGCGCGTTGCCAGATCGGTTGGTATTCCACATAATTTTAAAGCCTGTTTACGGTGTGTTTTCACTGGGTTTTCGGCTGAAATACATATGAAATCTGGCACATATTTGAACGCCGTTATAACAGAGTGCTGAGAATGAACGCACTTTTGAACTCCGTTACACAGCGCTGAGAATGAACGCGTTCTCAATTACGTTCATTTAGCGGATAATCAGTACGTTCAGTTCACGTTCGCCCCAAAATACGAACGCGTTCATGAATGAATGAATGAATGAATGAATGAAAACTTTATTTAACAGATTGCAGAATGGGTACAATACAGTACGGCTCAATACATACAATTGTTAAGGGGATGCAGACCTGAGAAAGACGTTTGTCTTGTTTCCATCAGGGTCCCCCATTTTCAATTCATATCGTTCATTGAACGCGTTCAGGTACATCACTGCCCATACCTGTACCTCCCCTCCCCATACCTCCCCTCCCCCCTGCCCATACCTGTACCTCCCCTCCCCTTGCCCATACCTGTACCTCCCCCTGCCCATACCTCCCCTCCCCCCTGCCCATACCTGTACCTCCCCCTGCCCATACCTCCCCTCCCCCCTGCCCATACCTGTACCTCCCCCTGCCCATACCTGTACCTCCCCCCTGCCCATACCTGTACCTCCCCCTGCCCATACCTGTACCTCCCCCCTGCCCATACCTGTACCTCCCCCTGCCCATACCTGTACCTCCCCCTGCCCATACCTGTACCTCCCCCTGCCCATACCTGTACCTCCCCCCTGCCCATACCTGTACCTCCCCCTGCCCATACCTGTACCTCCCCCTGCCCATACCTGTACCTCCCCCTGCCCATACCTGTACCTCCCCCCTGCCCATACCTGTCTTTTTTTTATCTTTATCTTTATTACGGATCCCCATTAGTCATCACCGCAGCAACAACTAGTCTTCCTGGGGTCCACACACAACAAAAACAGTACATACATACATAACATTATAGTAGCATACATTTAAAAATATATTCCAATATTCCTACATATAAAAATATAAAAATATTTCCAAATAGCATTACAGTACACAAACAGAGTATCAGATCACAGAAAATACAATAAAAGGGATTAAACTCTCAGACAGTCATATCTTTACAGTGTAAACTACAGTATCTGTGTTTTTCTTTAATGTAAACTAATTTCTTTTTCTCTCAATGCTCTTTTCAAATTATTTTTAAAACTTATCTTACTGGTTATCTGAGTAAGATGTACTGGCAGTTTATTCCAATATGACATGGCTCTATATAACACAGTTTTCTTTGCTGCATTGGTTTTTGGTAGTAGCAGTGTGAACGTTTCCCTACAGGCATGCCTAGTATTATACTTATGTCGATCATGTGTACATGTTAGCTGTGAATACAAACAGATAGGTTCTCTTGAGATATATATATTCCTCCCTGCCCATACCTGTACCTCCCCCTGCCCATACCTGTACCTCCCCCTGCCCATACCTGTACCTCCCCCTGCCCATACCTCCCCTCCCCCTGCCCATACCTCCCCTCCCCCTGCCCATACCTGTACCTCCCCCTGCCCATACCTCCCCTCCCCCTGCCCATACCTCCCCTCCCCCTGCCCATACCTGTACCTCCCCCTGCCCATACCTCCCCTCCCCCTGCCCATACCTCCCCTCCCCCTGCCCATACCTGTACCTCCCCCTGCCCATACCTGTACCTCCCCCTGCCCATACCTCCCCTCCCCCTGCCCATACCTGTACCTCCCCCCTGCCCATACCTCCCCTCCCCCTGCCCATACCTGTACCTCCCCCCTGCCCATACCTCCCCTCCCCCCTGCCCATACCTGTACCTCCCCCTGCCCATACCTCCCCTCCCCCTGCCAATACCTGTACCTCCCCCTGCCAATACCTCCCCTCCCCCTGCCCATACCTGTACCTCCCCCATGCCCATACCTCCCCTCCCCCTGCCCATACCTCCCCTCCCCCCAGCCCATACCTGTACCTCCCCCTGCCCATACCTGTACCTCCCCCTGCCCATACCTCCCCTCCCCCCTGCCCATACCTGTACCTCCCCCTGCCCATACCTGTACCTCCCCCTGCCCATACCTCCCCTCCCCCCTGCCCATACCTGTACCTCCCCCTGCCCATACCTCCCCTCCCCCCTGCCCATACCTGTACCTCCCCCTGCCCATACCTGTACCTCCCCCTGCCCATACCTCCCCTCCCCCCTGCCCATACCTGTACCTCCCCCTGCCCATACCTGTACCTCCCCCTGCCCATACCTCCCCTCCCCCCTGCCCATACCTGTACCTCCCCCTGCCCATACCTGTACCTCCCCTCCCCCCTGCCCATACCTCCCCCCTGCCCATACCTCCCCCCTGCCCATACCTGTACCTCCCCCTGCCCATACCTGTACCTCCCCCTGCCCATACCTGTACCTCCCCCCTGCCCATACCTGTACCTCCCCTCCCCCCTGCCCATACCTCCCCTCCCCCCTGCCCATACCTGTACCTCCCCCTGCCCATACCTGTACCTCCCCCTGCCCATACCTGTACCTCCCCCTGCCCATACCTCCCCTCCCCCCTGCCCATACCTGTACCACCCCCTCCCCCTGCCCATACCTCCCCCTGCCCATACCTGTACCTCCCCCTGCCCATACCTGTACCTCCCCCCTGCCCATACCTCCCATCCCCCTGCCCATACCTGTACCTCCCCCCTGCCCATACCTGTACCTCCCCCTGCCCATACCTCCCATCCCCCTGCCCATACCTCCCCCTGCCCATACCTCCCATCCCCCTGCCCATACCTCCCCTCCCCCTGCCCATACCTCCCCTCCCCCTGCCCATACCTGTACCTCCCCCTGCCCATACCTCCCCTCCCCCTGCCCATACCTGTACCTCCCCCCTGCCCATACCTGTACCTCCCCCCTGCCCATACCTGTACCTCCCCCTGCCCATACCTCCCCTCCCCCTGCCCATACCTGTACCTCCCCCCTGCCCATACCTGTACCCCCCGCCTGCCCATACCTGTACCTCCCCCCTGCCCATACCTGTACCTCCCCCTGCCCATACCTCCCCTCCCCCTGCCCATACCTGTACCTCCCCCTGCCCATACCTGTACCTCCCCCTGCCCATACCTCCCCTCCCCCCTGCCCATACCTGTACCTCCCCCTGCCCATACCTCCACCCCCTGCCCATACCTCCCCTCCCCCTGCCCATACCTCCCCTCCCCCCTGCCCATACCTGTACCTCCCCCTGCCCATACCTGTACCTCCCCCTGCCCATACCTCCACCCCCTGCCCATACCTCCCCTCCCCCTGCCCATACCTCCCCTCCCCCCTGCCCATACCTGTACCTCCCCCTGCCCATACCTGTACCTCCCCCTGCTTAAGTTGACTTGTACAAGATCCAGTGAAAAAATTATGTTTTTATTTATATAGTTCTCATACATCAACCATTCCATTGCAGATATGTACAAAACCATGGTCGCTACAGTGCGTTACAGGCAGCCATGTTGGAAGACAGAACTACACCAGGCCTATATCCAGTGAGATACAACGGCTCGCTGTGGACGTAACGTGTGACGTAACTAATCATTTCCCCCAGGGAGTAATGTGTAAAGTAATATGTTACCCCGTTACATTGGCTCAGGAGGTAGAGCGGTCGTCTGGTAATCCGCAGGTTCCCGGTTCGCTTCCGGCTCCTCCCGGGGCAGCGTGTCGATGTGTCCTTGAGCAAGGCACTTAACCCCTAACTAGGGCTGCACCATATTGATTTTTTGATCCCGATATCGATACCGATAACTTTCTGCTCCTCAAGGTCGATACCGATACCCGATAATATATATATATTTATTGTATTATAATTTTTTTTTTAATGTATATTCCTGTAGTTTTGACCCAACCAGATTCATCATGACATGAGCGTTACTACTATGAACAAAACAAAGCCAAGAGAACAGTTTTGACTCTTATTTACTATATTTATTTTTCCAAATAAATATAATTTGAGTCAATCACAAAATTCACAATCCGTCAATGTCATTAACAATGTGTTTCCCTGAACAATGAGTGAACTAAAAACCAACAGGTATTGTGCTTTGTCAGCAGATAAAACATTTGACGCTATAGGAGAGGAGACTGTTGTGGTCTTTGGTCCATGAAACAACTATTACTTGTTTTCCTCTGAAACTTTGAAAAAGTCCCACGACGCCATGTTTGTTTACTCTCCGCGCTGCTTCTGAAAGTCACGTGACTACGTCACAGCCAGGCATGAGAAAGGGAGCGCTGGATTTGTGAAAAACTCCCTCTTCCTAAACCACACACGCTATCAGTCGTACCACAGTAACTTACTGGCAAAACGGGAGGAGCCTACAGTAAAAACAAACGCCCTTCATCCCAATCCACCCACACCGGATTTCTTTTAACCAAAACATTTATTATATATTATCGGAGCTATCAATAATGTTATCGGGTTTATCGGGATGACGTCATAATTGCTGATATCGGCCGGATAATTATCGTGCATCCTAAGTTGTAAAGCACTTTGGATAAAAGCCGTTATATATTTATAATAAAGTAGGGATGCACGATATTGCTTTTTTGACACTGATACCGATAAATGTATGCTCCTCAAGCCGATAACCGATATCGATAACCGATATTTATTGTATTATAAAACATTTTTAATGTATATATTTTTTTTGATCAAAAATTTTTTTTTTTTTAACATGAAACAAAACATATCACAATACAATAATAATACATAAAAAGACTTCCCAGGACAATAACTTAACACCAACTTAAATGTGACCTAACCAGACAACAGAAACAAAAGCCAAGACAACAGTTTTGACTGATAAAGTGACCATATTTATTTTTCCAAATGAAAATTCACAATCCGTCAACAGCTTGTGGTGCATCCAACCTAAGACGCTCGAAGCTTTTTGTTCTTCTTTTTTCAAAGCGGAGCCTTGATAAAGAGGCTTTGAGTGGACACATCACCACCACAACAACGGGTCACCTGCGGCATCACCATCATTAGCATCGTTTGCTAAATTAAAGAAGTTTGACAGAAGGGCAACCAGCCAGGCAGCGCCGTTATCTCACGGGACGAGTAGCTACATTAGTTAGCCAACAACCAGTCAAGCTAACGTTAGCATTCGGGAGATCCAGCAGCTTGTCGATGTGCTAATAGCCTCAGCAACCTAACGTTAGCTGGAGAGGAGACTGCAAGCTAACGTTAGCTTGCTGAGGCTATTAGCACATCGACAAGCTGCTGGATCTCCGCGACGCTGAACTGCATGCGCCGGTCTGTCTGTCCGTCGTGGCGGTGGTGATGCCGCAGATGACCCGTCGGGCTGGATGTATTGCAAGTTGTTGCCCTTTTCCCTCCTTCTGGAACGTCTGCATTGCATTTATTACAAATAGCAAGCGATCTTTTTACTCTGAAACTCCGAGTACCGACGTGGCCATCTTTGTTGTTAACTTGCGTGGCTACGTCACAGCCAAGTAAGGGAGCGCTGGATTTGTGTAAAACGCCCTGTTCCTAAACCACACGCTGTCAGTCGTAGCACAGTACTGACAAAACGGGAGGAGCCTTTAGTCTAAACAAACGCACTTCATTCCAATTCACCCACACGGCATTTTTTTTTACCAAAAAATATATTAAATTATCGGAGCTATTAATAACGTTATCGAGTTTATCGGGATGACGTCATAATTGCTGATATCGGCCCGATAATTATCGGCCCGATAATTATCGTGCATCCCTATAATAAAGTCCATTAAACGTGTAATACATTACTTTCTGGATCAGCCCAGACACATCTATAAAAAAAAGACGACTGCCTCACAAAGATTTGAGATATAATTTATTAAATCTCTTGACTGGTGACTCACTTCGGCTGCAGACGCCTCGGTCGCTCGCCGTGACGTAAGCCAACGCTGCACATCTCAAACCACAGGGAAACACTCAGCCGAACACAGGATCTGACCCCAGACCAGCCGAGGGAGGACTCTGCCGTCTCGGAGAAATCAAATCACTCCTACATGGACAGTCGCTTCGTATTTTATTTTTTTTACTTTTAGACAAATTCATCAGTAATAAGCAACGCCCAGCAGAGCACGGGAAACGATTAAAAATAATAAAAACGCTAACCGCGATACCTCGTATGATTACAAAGTACAAAAGATTTAAATTAAACAGATTTAGAGAGGAAGGAAAAACGAATATTTTGTAGTTTTCAACTGTAAATCTTAAAGGGGAACTATTTTACTATTTCTTTCACTATTTGGGCACTTTTACACAATTCCTGTGAGTCTATGGAACACCTGTAATTATAATTTTTTTTAATTCATTGTTTTGTATTTCTAATCAAGTCCTCAAAAACAGCATTTTTCTACCTCAAGATCTCGAGCCGTTTTGAGCCTGGGCTCCTAAACCACTGTGTGGCCTGGTGCCAACTGCCACATTATCATGCAGCTGAGTCTCTCT